>NC_091015.1:168394794-168687294 GCF_041296385.1 Aphelocoma coerulescens
TCTCCCCCTGGGCTCTCAGCCTTTATTGTGTCCCTCCTTAGCTGCCACCCTTTTTGTGGTTTTCTAACCTTTTTTGTGTGGGTGTTCTCCTTCCGTGGGGGCTATGCCGCTCTCCTGGTGTTGGGGGGTCTGCCTGCTGTGGCTGGGTGGGCTAAAATGGTGGCCTGAGGGGTGCTGTGGGGTGGTGTGCGACTGGCGGGAAGGGGGGGCTGCCCTGAGGGGAGCCGGGATGGCGGGAAGGGCCGCCGTGAGGCGGCGCGGGGTGGGGGGGGTCCCCTGAGGGGACCCGCGGGCGGCGAGGGGCGGGAGCTGCCCTGAGGGGGGTCGCAATGGCGGGAAGGGCTGCCGTGAGGCGGCGCGGGGTGGGGGGGGTGCCCTGAGGGGACCCGCGGGCGGCGAGGGGCGGGGGGTGCCCTGAGGGGGGCTGTAATGGCGGGGGAGCTGCCCTGAGGGGACCCGCGGGCGGCGAGGGGTGGGGGGTGCCCTGAGGGGGTCCGGGGTACCGGGAGGGGCTGCCGTGAGGCGGCGTGGGGTGGGGGGGTGCCGTGAGGGAACCCGCGGGCGGCGAGGGGCGGGGGATACCCTGAGGGGGGCTATAATGGCGGGAGGGGCTGCCGTGAGGCGGCGGGGGGTGCCGTGAGGGGACCCGCGGGCGGCACGGGGCGGGGGATACCGTGAGGGGACCCGGAATGGCGGGAGGGGGGAGCGGCGGGGGGGTGTGAGGCGGCGGAGCGGTGCGGGAGCGGTGGGGGGGTGGCGGCGGCTCACGGAGGGCTGGCGGGTGGCTCCAGGCGGCGGCGGAGTGGTGCGGGACCGGCGGCGGCTCACGGAGGGCTGGCGGGTGGCTGCGGGCGGCGGCGGGTACCGGACCGGTGGGCTCTGGCTGCCGGCAGGTGCAGGGTCGGCGCGGGACTGGCGGAGGGGCGGTGCCGGGGGCGGGAAATACCGTGAGGGGAGAGGGGCGGGGCTAGGTTTCGCGCGCGCGCGCGAAAGAGGGGGCGGAGCCGGGGGCGGGGCGGCGTGAGGGGAGGGGGGCGGGGCTAGATTTCGCGCGCGCGCGAAGGAGGGGGGCGGTGCCGGGGGCGGGGCAGCGTGAGGGGAGGGGGCGGGGCAGCGTGAGGGGAGGGGGCGGGGCTACGTTTCGCGCGCGCGCGCGAAACAGGGGGCGGTGCCGGGGGCGGGGCGGCGTGACGCAAGCGCCGGGGGCGGTGCCGGGGGCGGGGCGGCGTGACGCAAGCGCCGGGGGCGGTGCCGGGGGGCGGGGCGGCGTGACGCAAGCGCCGGGGGCGGTGCCGGGGGGCGGAGCGGCGTGACGCAAGCGCCGGGGGCGGCGCCGGGGGGCGGAGCGGCGTGACGCAAGCGCCGGGGGCGGCGCCGGGGGGCGGTGCGGCGTGACGCAAGCGCGGGGGGCGGCGCCGGGGGGCGGCGCGGCGTGACGCAAGCGCCGGGGGCGGCGCCGGGGGGCGGCGCGGCGTGACGCGGGACCGGGGGCGGCGCCGGGGGGCGGCGCGGCGTGACGCGGGATCGGGGGCGGCGCCGTGTGGCGTGGCGCGGCCCGGGGGGGGCGGAGCGGCGTGGCGTGGGCGGCAGGGGCGGTGCCAGGGGGCGGCGACCGGGGCCGGGCGGGGGGGGCGTGTGGCGGGGGCTAGGGGGGCGGCGACCGGGGCCGGGCGGGGGGGGGCGTGTGGCGGGGGCTAGGGGGGCGGCGACCGGGGCCGGGCGGGGGGGGGCGTGTGGCGGGGGCTAGGGGGGTGGCGACCGGGGCCGGGCGGGGGGGGGGCGTGTGGCGGGGGCTAGGGGGGCGGCGACCGGGGCCGGGCGGGGGGGGGCGTGTGGCGGGGGCTAGGGGGGTGGCGACCGGGGCCGGGCGGGGGGGGGCGTGTGGCGGGGGCTAGGGGGGTGGCGACCGGGGCCGGGCGGGGGGGGCGTGTGGCGGGGGCTAGGGGGGCGGCGACCGGGGCCGGGGGGGGGGGGGGGGCGTGTGATGCGGGCCAGGGGGGCGGCGACCGGGGCCGGGGGGGTGTGTGGCGCGGGCTGGGGGGGGTGGCGACCGGGGCCAGGGGGGGGGGCGTGTGATGCGGGCCAGGGGGGCGGCGACCGGGGGGGGGGGGGGGCGGCGGCGTGTGGGGGTGGGCCAGGGGGGCGGTGACCGGGGCCAGGGGGGAGTAGCTATGTGATGACTAATTGAATCAATTAGTCGCTCCCAGCTGGAGCACTAATTAGGGGCCCTATATACTATATATAAAAAGAAGAAAAATAATAAGTCTGGTGCAGCAGTAGGGCTTTTAATGCTCCCTGGGAGTAAAAATTCTATATGTAAAACTTTTTTTTTTTTACTCCCAGGGAGCATTAAAAGCCCTACTGCTGCTTTTTTAAATT
This sequence comes from Aphelocoma coerulescens, assembly GCF_041296385.1. Lineage (NCBI taxonomy): Eukaryota > Metazoa > Chordata > Aves > Passeriformes > Corvidae > Aphelocoma > Aphelocoma coerulescens. Next base: position 168,397,174 of record NC_091015.1, read on the forward strand.
TAAGCTATAAAGAAAAGTAAACTTTATTTCTAACAAAAGTTAGAAATAAAGTTAGAGGGAAAGAGAAAAGCAAAGTAGAAAAGTTAAAGTTAGAGAGAAAGAGAAAGAGAGAAAAGCAAAGTAGAAAAGTTAAAGTTAGAGAGAAAGAGAAAGAGAGAAAAGCAAAGTAGAAAAGTTAAAGTTAGAGAGAAAGAGAGAAAAGCAAAGTAGAAAAGTTAAAGTTAGAGAGAAAGAGAAAGAGAGAAAAGCAAAGTAGAAAAGTTAAAGTTAGAGAGAAAGAGAAAGAGAGAAAAGCAAAGTAGAAAAGTTAAAGTTAGAGAGAAAGAGAAAGAGAGAAAAGCAAAGTAGAAAAGTTAAAGTTAGAGAGAAAGAGAAAGAGAGAAAAGCAAAGTAGAAAGGTTAAAGTTAGAGAGAAAGAGAAAGAGAGAAAAGCAAAGTAGAAAAGTTAAAGTTAGAGAGAAAGAGAGAAAAGCAAAGTAGAAAAGTTAAAGTTAGAGAGAAAGAGAAAGAGAGAAAAGCAAAGTAGAAAAGTTAGAGAGAAAGAGAGAAAAGCAAAGTAGAAAAGTTAAAGTTAGAGAGAAAGAGAAAGAGAGAAAAGCAAAGTAGAAAAGTTAAAGTTAAAGAGAAGGAAAAAAGAGAAAAAGTAGAAAAGTTAAAGAGAGAAAAGCAAAGTAGAAAAGTTAAAGTTAAAGAGAAGGAAAAAAGAGAAAAAGTAGAAAAGTTAAAGAGAGAGAAAAGCAAAGTAGAAAAGTTAAAGTTAGAGAGAAAGAGAAAAGCAAAGTAGAAAAGTTAAAGTTAGAGAGAAAGAAAGAGAAAAAGAAAAGCAAAGTAGAAAAGTTAAAGTTAGAGAGAGAGAAAGAGAAAAAGCAAAGTAGAAAAGTTAAAGTTAGAGAGAGAGAAAGAGAAAAAGAGAAAAGCAAAGTAGAAAAGTTAAAGTTAGAGAGAGAGAAAGGGAAAAAGAGAAAAGCAAAGCAACGTAGAAAAGTTAAAGTTAGAGAGAGAGAAAAAGAAAAGCAAAGTAGAAAAGTTAAAGTTAGAGAGAAAGAGAAAAAGAGAAATGCAAAGTAGAAAAGTTAGAGGGAAAGAGAAAAGCAAAGCAGAAAAGTTAGAGGGAAGGAGAAGAGCAAAGTTGAAAAGTTAGAGAGAAACAGGAAAGTAAAGTAGAAAAGTTAAAGAGAAAGGGGAAAGTAAAGCAAAAGAGTCAGCGGGAAAGAGAAAAGTAAAGTTTAAAAGTTAGAGAGAGAGAGAAAGCAAAGTTAAAGACAGAAAAGTAGAGTTGGAGAGAAGAGGAAAGAGAAAAGTAGAGAAAACACAGGAATAAAGACAAACAGAGGAACAAAGAAGAGTTAAAAGAAAAATAGAGAAGGACAGAAACAGAGTTAAAGAGAAAAAGAGAGAGACAAAGCAATAAGGAGAAATAGGAAAGCAAAGAAACAGAGTTCTAGAGAAGCAAAGAAATGGAGTCAGAGACAAACAAGGAAATAGTTAAAGAGAAATAGGGAAATAAACCTAGAGAGAAACATAATTGGAGAGAGTGAGGAGAAACTGAGAGACAGAGGTAGAAACAATGAGAAAAAGAAAAACAGACACAGAAATAAAGATAGACAGAGAAAAGTAAAGTGAAGCAAAGCAAGAAATACAGTGAATAAATGACTAAACCACACCAAAGAAAGACAGGAGCCAAGGAAGGAGGGGGGGGCTGGGGATCTTTATTAGGGTTTTAGAGTTTATTCAACTTTATTGAATGGATTTTTGTATTTACACTCTAGCACAATATACAGAAACAACAATGTATACAAATAAAGTACAAATACAATCCATATACACACTGGTAAAAGTCCTATTTGCATACAGAGCAATACATGGAAATACAGCAGCAGACACAAATACAGACCAATACAGAGCAGCACAAGCCAAATACATATCAATACAATATAACAATTACTCTATTTCTGGAAAACTTGCTACATTTTGTTTTATTGTTACAGAAAACCCAAAACAACAGCACCACAGGGAGAACATACCAGTCATCCACCACACACACCTCTTTCAGCTTCCACACAACCCCACCATTGCTCTCATCGCAACCACTCTCCCCCCCCCAGGCTGCTTGGGAACAGGGTTCCCGAGAGCCTCCAAATTGTCCTGCCTGACAAAACCCCGGCCCAGCACGGTCCGCACCCAAACCTTGGCGATGAACGTCGCCTCGCAGACCGGCCGGGACCGAGGAAAAAAAAACCCAGCCGGGGGGGAAAAAAAAAAAAAACCCCCCCAGCTGGGGTTTTTTTATTCTAAATTTAAAAATGTGTTGAAAAACCTGAAAGGCAAAAACCAAACACACAAGGTTAGAACCATTCCACCACACACACACCTCTTTCAGCTTCCACACAACCCCACCATCATCTCAACCACTCTCCCCACCCTGGCTGCTCGGGAACGGGGTTCCCGAGAGCCTCCAAATCGTCCTGCCTGACAAAACCCCGGCCCGGCACGGTCCGCACCCAAACCTTGGCGATGAACATCGCCTCGCAGACCGGCCGGGACCGAGGAAAAAAAAACCCAGCCGGGGGGGAAAAAAAAAAAACCCCCCCAGCTGGGGTTTTTTTATTCTAAATTTAAAAATGTGTTGAAAAATCTGAAAGGCAAAAACCAAACACACAAGGTTAGAACCATTCCACCACACACACACCTCTTTCAGCTTCCACACAATCCCACCATCATCTCAACCACTCTCCCCACCCTGGCTGCTCGGGAACGGGGTTCCCGAGAGCCTCCAAATCGTCCTGCCTGACAAAACCCCGGCCCGGCACGGTCCGCACCCAAACCTTGGCGATGAACATCGCCTCGCAGACCGGCCGGGACCGAGGAAAAAAAAACCCAGCCGGGGGGGAAAAAAAAAAAAAAACCCCCAGCTGGGGTTTTTTTTATTCTAAATTTAAAAATGTGTTGAAAAACCTGAAAAGCAAAATCCAAACACACAAGGTTAGAACCATTCCACCACACACACACACCTCTTTCAGCTTCCACACAATCCCACCATCATCTCAACCACTCTCCCCACCCTGGCTGCTCGGGAACGGGGTTCCCGAGAGCCTCCAAATCGTCCTGCCTGACAAAACCCCGGCCCGGCACGGTCCGCACCCAAACCTTGGCGATGAACATCGCCTCGCAGACCGGCCGGGACCGAGGAAAAAAAAACCCAGCCGGGGGGGAAAAAAAAAAAAAAACCCCCCAGCTGGGGTTTTTTTATTCTAAATTTAAAAATGTGTTGAAAAACCTGAAAAGCAAAATCCAAACACACAAGGTTAGAACCATTCCACCACACACACACACCTCTTTCAGCTTCCACACAACCCCACCATCATCTCAACCACTCTCCCCACCCTGGCTGCTCGGGAACGGGGTTCCCGAGAGCCTCCAAATCGTCCTGCCTGACAAAACCCCGGCCCGGCACGGTCCGCACCCAAACCTTGGCGATGAACATCGCCTCGCAGACCGGCCGGGACCGAGGAAAAAAAAACCCAGCCGGGGGGGAAAAAAAAAAAAACCCCCCCAGCTGGGGTTTTTTTATTCTAAATTTAAAAATGTGTTGAAAAACCTGAAAAGCAAAATCCAAACACACAAGGTTAGAACCATTCCACCACACACACACACACACACACACACACCTCTTTCAGCTTCCACACAACCCCACCATCATCTCAGCCACTCTCCCCACCCTGGCTGCTCGGGAACGGGGTTCCCGAGAGCCTCCAAATCGTCCTGCCTGACAAAACCCCGGCCCGGCACGGTCCGCACCCAAACCTTGGCGATGAACGTCGCCTCGCAGACCGGCCGGGACCGAGGAAAAAAAAACCCAGCCGGGGGGGGAAAAAAAAAAAACCCCCCCAGCTGGGGTTTTTTTATTCTAAATTTAAAAATGTGTTGAAAAACCTGAAAGGCAAAATCCAAACACACAAGGTTAGAACCATTCCACACACACACACTCACAGGCAGACACAACCACATAAGCACACACAACCTCTCACACACAGATACAGACAGTCACACGCTATTCAGCTTACACTGACTGTAGCCATTCATCAAAACACTCCACCAATGAAAATACTTTGATACATCTTCCCTGGCTGCCGCTCCTCGACATCGAGCCGTAGATTCCAGGAAAATCGGTAGCATCTGTGACCGTGGAGATCCAAAGCCGCCTCGGGACCTGCAAGAAAATGTGAAGCGGTCAGAGAGTGGCCCGTGGCTAGGAGTTATCCCCACACCAGGCCCATAAATTTTCTACCCAAAACCCCACAGAAAATAAATGAACCCTTAAGTTTTATGACTGTTCTACCTAACTGTGACTCTACATGCCAGGGCAGGGCGGCTCCGACCCTAAGCGGCGCACAGAGGGGCGGCACCCCAAATTAAGAAAAGATGACACGAGGGCTTGAGATGAGTCTCCAGAAGATTAATTCTTGAGCACAATACACTTAGAGGCGATGGAACCTACTGAAATACTGCAGTCATGGAGGGAGGGTCCGATACCCTCCCTCTAGAGGTCCAAGGGAATGACATGTGAAAAGAAGCCAGTACTAAAACTGAGAAGGAAGATAGATGAGAACATCTTGTGTACTTCCTCCAGTCTCAAGAAGTGAAAAGGTAAAGATGCCAGAATAAGCCCCATCTGGGAAAGTAGGCAAGTAGAGTACAGCCAATACGGCCCAGAACAATGCAAAAAAAGTCACTGATATGCAACAAAGCCCTGTGACACAGAGGACAATGGACACTACATAACATAGACACAACCTACAGAACATAGACACAAGTTGAAACTGCCCAGCAGTCTCACCTGATGGACCCAAGATTCCTACTGCAAGATGAGCCAGAGGCCGATGATGCCAAAGGAAAGAAAGCTCTATGGCAATAGCACATGATAGCAAAACATAAGTCCTTACAAGAAGTTGGTACCAAAGCTGTTAAGAGGATGCTCAAGCTCAGTAGGCCTAGAGAAGAAGGCAACAACTGCTGGGGGACCGGGGCGATCGCTCCGGACCCAAAGGCGAGCTCCTGGGCCAAAAGGTTTTGCGATGACATCAAGACTCGGAGAAGGCCGATGACGTGAAGCTCGTGAGAACACGGAGACGGGTCGGAACCGTCCTGCCCGGCAAAAGGTCGGGTGATGCTGAGGAGAAACCCTCTCCCTTTACTTCTAAGGGGCCTATCCCTCTACAGCCCTCTCCTCTAAGCTAACTTCAAATTGCCTCCTGCAAGTCCAAAGGGTTTTCCCTTGTCCCCACCACCGGTCCCAACACTTAGCTTTTGGAAGACGAGCCGACAAAATCCATCCTCAATGGAAATGAGCACACGGGCGCCATGGATGTTGATACGGTCCTCAGGGTCTGTTTTGGTGGCTGCAAAAATTCAGAAAAAAAATTCAGACCGCAGTGAGACGTCCCAAAAGCGACCCCTTCCGCAAGGCCTCCCTCCCTCCTAAGGGCCCAGGCTCGCTTACCTGCCGCTTCCAAACTTCACCTCCGCAGCTGCTCACGGCACCTAAGACAACAAAACAGAAAACGTCACTGTGGCCCTCAAAAATATTAATCCCCAAGGGTCCTCCGCACCAGTACCCTGGCTCACCTCAAATCTTCATCCGATTCCAGAGGCGGCCCAGAAAATACCTGCAAAGCGAAAAGGTACATGCTTAGCACACTGCCACATACCACTCGCCTATTACTTGCCCCACTTAAAGGCCAACTCACCTGATTGTCTCTATTTCTTGGCACATCCAAGGCAGCAGCAGCACCTGCAAAGAAACAAAGCAAAAAACATCCTGAAAGACTCTGAAATCACAACCTCCCCCCTCCAATTAAAGTACACTGCACCTATAGCTTAAGCTTGCACCCACCTGGCTGCCAGCATCCCCGACCGGGACATCTTGCCGGTGGACCGCCTAAAATGCGCAAAAAATAACAGATGCTTAGAGCTGCACCAGAAATTGATAAGTGAGGAAGAAAAACTAGTTCGGTCCACTAGTCACCACTTACCTCACTCACTTCACCTTGATGGCTGAGATCCAGCTTGACCTCCTAAAAATAAAGACAAAGAACAATGCTGTAACACAGCCACCATTTGCACTTGCTCCACAAACACAAATGGTGACTGACCTTCCGGTGGGAACCCCGTCACCCGGTCCAGGGCGCTCTGCCACGGATTTAATCCCTCCGCATCTGAAAGAAAGCGATGACAAAAGTCAAAGTGCTGCATGAGAACTTCACAGCCCCAGCTATCTTGTGTCAATCTAGGAATACCATCTAGAGGCCAAACTACAGCCTACACCACAAGTTACAAGTCCCCAGGCCTTGTCCTATTACACCCATATGCCAGACCGTGCAGCAGGGCAGAGCAGCTCCGGGCCAAATTTACGCAGACACCTGTGACACAGGAAAGGACAAAGGAGGGGATGCGATGAAGAGAGAAAACCCTCGTAGAGAAGAACGATCGCAAGGACCGAGAGACCGAGGAATGAGATGACCTAGCGAGACCGACGGTGAGCCGATGAGGCTCGAAGAACCCCGGCAGAAGGACTTATTCCGAGAACCGCAAAGACGGATGCCCGAGAATCGTACGGTCAGAATCCTCTACCGCTCTTTGCATTCTGACAAGTCCTAATCCGCTATAATGGATCATTGCGGCATACAGCTGTGAATACAGCTCAGAACAAGACCATAAAAGACATCTGACTCGACGCTTCTAAAGAGAGATGCGATTCTGATGCACCTCCAAGCTCTTGAGTCAAAGGATCGATGGTATCGGCACCGGGCCAAAGAGCACCGAGAGCAGAGATGCTAAGAATAACACCCAACATTTCCAATAAGCATCTCAAAGGGCTAAGGCAGAAGACCTGCAACAGAAGATGCCCAAAAGACACAGAACATACAATAGACAAGTGACACACACCGGGACTGCTCTGCTCTGCACACCTCGGCATTGTGATCAAAAGTGAGACCTGCCCTTTATGTGGCCTAAGGGGCCCCTTCCTGGACATCCCCACCTCCATATCTGACTCAAAAATCCCTCCCGGCGAGCCCTGACCCAACACCGCACATTCATTCCCTCAGTGGATTGTAGCCCTCAACTTATCTCTCAGGCATCTGGAGATGGGAATCCTCCTCAGGCACAACAGAAGGCCGGCTCACCCTCTGGGAAGCTTCTGTCATCACCGGGCTGTCGTCTCCTAGTCAGCCACAATAAAGAAAACCAAACATCACTACAGGAACTTAGTGGCACGTCGGCCAAAGCCCCGACAATTCCGCTACTCACCGTCCCCTAAGAAGGCCGGGGTCCTCCGACCGCACGCTTCGGCCGCGCTCCGAGGCCGACGCCGTCATCGCGGGGTATGCCTGGGTTAAGAGGAGACAAGGTGGTGTGGCATTGCTGAAACTTAAGTGGACCCTCCCTCCTCCTCCCTCCCTGACTCACCGCAACTCCACGGCCGTGGATGTACCGGAAGGTACCTCAGAAGAGAAAATGTAAAGGCTTCGTTGCAGAGTCCCGTAATACTTCCAGAGCGCTCACGACGGCGGCAAACCGGGTCTGTCGGGCGGTCGGCGAGAAGGTTCGGCATAAAAAAAGCGGACCCCCTAAAACACACAAATGACAATGGATGCTTAGAACTGCACCGGAAATTGATAACCGAGCAATAACAACTCGTTCTGTCCACCGGTCACCGCTTACCTCGCTCCATCGACCTTGACTACTGCTATCCAGCTTTACCTCCTGAAAGCAAAGACAAAGAACAATGCTGTAACATAGCCACCATTTACAGTTACCCCACAAACACAAACGGCGACTGACCTTCTTGCGGGAACCCCCTCGCCCGGTCTTGGGCGCCCTGACACAGATTTCATCCGTCTGCATCTGAAAGAAAGCGATGACAAAAGTCAGAGTCCTGCATGATAACAGCTCCAGGCATCCTGTGTCAATCTAGGAATACCAGCTAGAGGCCAAACTACACCCTATATTACAGATTTCAAGGCCTTGGGACTTGTCCTACTGCACCTATACACCAGACTACACGGCGGGGCAGAGCAGCTCCGGGCCAAACCCATGCAGGCACCCGTGACACAGGAAATGACAAACGAGGAGATGCGATGAAGAGAGAAAACTCTGGCAAGAGGAATGACCGCAAGGACCGAGAGAATGCGGAGCGAGATGATCTCGGCGAGACCGACGAGGCTCGAAGAAGATGCTAACGGAAGGGCTTATTCCGAGAACCGCAAAGATGGATGCCCGAGAATCGTCCGGTCAGAATCCTCTACCGCTCTTTGCATTCTGACAAGTCCTAATCCTCTGTAATGGATCACTGCGGTGCAGAGCTGTGAATATAGCTCAGAACAAGACCATAAAAGACCTCTGACTCAATGCCTCTGAAGGGAGATGCGATTCCAATGTGCATCCAAGCTCGTCGGTCAAAGCTCCGACGGTATCGGCACCCGGCCGAGGAACGCGGATGCTAAGGATGATGCCTGGCATTTCCGATAAGCTGGCCCCTCGAAGGGCTAAGGAAAAAGACCTAAGACACAAGATGCCCAAAAGACACAGAACATACAACAGACAAGTGACACGACACGCACCGGGACTGCTCTGCCCGCCTCGGCATTGTGATCAAAAGTGAGACTTGCCCTTTATGTGGGCTAAGGGGCCCCTTCTTGGACATTCCCGCCTTCAAAGCTGACTCAAAAATCCCTCCCGGCGAGGCCCGACCCGGCACCCTGCTTTCATCCCCTCGGTGGGTCGTAACCCTCGACTTATCTCTCGGACGTCCGGGATGTGAATCCGCCTCGGGTGCAAAATAAGGCTACCTCGCTGTCCGGGAAGTTCCTGCCATCTCCTAGTCAGCTACAACAAAGAAAACCAAAACATCAGAAAATGTAAAGGCTTCATTGCAGAGTCCCATAACACTTTGGGAGGGCTCACGAGGGCGGCGAGCCGGCTCTGTCGGCCGGTCGGTGAGGGGATTTGGCATAATACAAGTGGACTGCTCAAAACACGCAAATGACGATGGCCGCTTAAAGTTTAGAGTACCGGCACTCGGCACCCGAGCGATAACTTTTTCCTTCCACCGGTCACCGCTTACCTCACTAACTTGACCTTGACTGCTGAGATCTGGCTTTATCTCCTAAAAGAAAAAGACAAAGAACGGTGCTATAACATAGCCATCATTTACACTTGCCCAGCACAGACAAACAGTTACTGACCTTCCTGCGGGAATCCCCTCACCCGGTATGGGGCGCTCTGCCACAGATTTAATCCATCTGCATCTGAAAGAAAGCGATGACAAAAGTCAAAGGGCTGCATGAGAATTTCACGGCTCCGACCATCTCGTGTGAATTTAGGAATATCATCTAGAGCCCAGCTACAACCTACATTACAAATTTCAAGTCCCCAGGCCTTGTTCTATTACACCTATGTGCCAGACTATGCGGCAGGGCGGAGCAGCTCCGGGCCAAACCCGTGCAAGCACCCGTGACACAGGAGATGACAAATGAGGAGACACGACAAGGACAGAAAACTCTCTGCAAAAAGAACGACTGCAAGCACATCAAAGGGCTAAGGCAGAAGACACGAGACACAAGATGCCCAAAAGACACAGAACGTAACAATAGACAGGTGACACGACACGCACCGGGATTGCTCTGCCCTGCGCACATCGGCATTGTGATCAAAAGCGAGACTTCCCTTTATGTGGGCTAAGGGGCCCCTTCTTGGATATCTCCATCTCCAGAGCTAATTCAAAAATCCCTCCCGGCAAGTTCCAACCCGACACCCCGCTTTCATCCCCTCCGTAGGTCAGAGCCCTCGACTTATCTCTCGGATGTCCGGGGATGCGAACGTGCCTCGGGTGCAAAAAGAAGGCTGGCTCTCGCTACCCGGGAAGGTCCTGCTGTCGCTGGGCTGTTGTCTCTTAGTCAGATACAATAAAGAAAACCAAGATCAAACTATGAGTTTAGTGGCAAATCGCAACAAGTCGGCGGCTCGCTTCGCTCCTAAGTGCCCCTAGATTCTCAAGGCCCTAGCTTTATCCCTAGTCTAAGGCTGCGGCTGCTATTGTGATAGGCACCCAGGGTAGCAAGGGACAGAGTTACAAGGCGTTTCCATAAATGCATGGGATGTGTTTGCATGCCATAAAACTTGTAAATGCGGCTGCTATGCTTATGGAAAGGCCTTAAGCGGCTCCCAAATACACCGTGCCGCCTTCAAAAGCCCCCTGCTGTAACTCCTAACCCGCTACCCTGCTCGTCCTCCCTCTCCCGGTCGCAATCCTCAACTTCCCTATCGGAAGCCTCAATCTCGGACACCATCTACGGCACGAGGTAGATCCCTTTTTGGACACAATGAATTCACTGAAAAAATTTGAAGTATCCCACTCAACACAACCCGGAATAGCAGGAAGTTGCACTGCTCCAAAAAAAAAAAACCTTAGCACAAAACCAGAAATTATAAAACCACCTTACCAACCCTAAACATGTAACCCAAATGAGTGAACTTAAATATTACCTGTATTCCATGGTATCTTCTTCCCGGTGTCTTCAAAGCCTCTGTTGCTTTAGAGGCTAAAAGAGCCTGCTGAAAGCAAGCTGAGATAAGCAGAAAGATCCCCATCACTGAAATGAGAGGAGAGCTCTTACCCCACTCACTCCCAGAGAGGGAATGACTCCCCTTGCAAAAGCCTGGGCTTAATATACCCCTGGCCGGGTCCGCCCCTCGTTCCCATGATGCCCAGGGAAAAGGGAGGAGCCAAATCCTGCAAGGTATAAAAGCCCTCCTAGGAGTTGCCACTGTTTGGCTCCTCTGACTTAAATTTGAGGTGAGTAAAGGGCTTGGTAGGAAACTCTTCAGGGAAACGACGATGCTTTCTTTTTTTGCTTTTATATTGAGCAAAAGGGTGGCCGGCCGGTAAGAAATCAAACTTTGTGTTTTGGGAACTCAGCTAGGTAATTTGTTGTTAAGTTGCATAATTATTCCCTAGTAATTACTGAGTAGTACTCCACCTGTGGCTTAGTAGGGTAGAGAAGAATAGTAATTTTATTAACGATGTAACTCTCCTTGGGACCTCTAATTAAGGCTATATACATTATAAATAAAAATAAGACTTCTTAATACCCTCCTAGCTGCTATTAGGGTTACGTCCGTGCGGGGCTCGCTCCCGTATGACGTTCGGTACTGGGGCTTGGGTAGGAGCACCCTGAGATGCAATTTAAATCCTTAAAATGCTCAAAAAGGGAGAGCTTTCTTTGACTGAAGTCTTTAAAATGAGGGAACGGGCGGGAGTTGCCTCCACTTGAACCGATACAATGGCAAATTAATGGCTTCTCCCCTTCAATTTAATCCCCTAACCTGTTGGGAAAAGAGGGGTTTTCCTCACTTTAAAACTCTCTGGTGCTGGAAAAAGGGGGATTTTTCCTCAATTCAAACCCTTAGAAAGGAGGGAGAACTGGGCTTCCCCCTCAATTTAAACCTTACAATGATGGAAAAGGGGGAGATGAAAGGGACCTCACATACTGCCCTGCCCGCTCAGGTGCTGCCCCTTGGCACGAGAGCTTTTCCCTGGGTGTTTTCTTGAAGCGATGCTCCTTACCCGGGTGCATCCGGCCGCTCCCCGGCTCCTGCGGAGCGCTGCGACCGTTGTTCCCGAAGCGTCTCTCGGGACGCCTCCGTTGGCCCCTCTCGACCGGCAGCTCCCCGTGTAGGTGTGCCTCGGGAACCCTCTGAAAGTGACCTCTGGCAGAGCCGCCCCCTCCTCATCCACGCCGGTCGCGCTCGGTGCTGCCGCACCTCGGAGCGGGGGGATGAGGCGGAGAAAGGTCCTGCCGGTCGCTCCCTCCCCTACGTGGGCCGTCGTCCGCCCCCGAAACGCCGGGGTGTGGGGCTTTCCTTTCCGTGGAAAAGGACCGGCCTTCTCGTCCGGGTGCACGTGGCCAAAATTGGGATCCCGCCTCCAAAATTCCCTATGTCCTAGGCTTGTACTTACCGAGGAAATTCCCTGCCGATCGCAAGCGATTACCGGTAATGGTTCTTCCATAATTGTTACTGACTTCCGTTTCCTTTGAAGTGTTTGACGTGTTCCTCGAGGGGGTCGAGGGTTTGGCCGGGTCGTTTATGGCCCGTCCCGGCAGGCCCGGACCGAACTCGAGCGCCCCCGTCGCCGGTCCGCCCTGAATTTCGGTGAAATATTGATATTGTTTATAAATACTCCCTTTCCCTGCTACTCGGTCTTTCCTCGTGTATCTGCAGGGAGAGGGTTTACTCTATCCCTTGATCCCACCTGCAGCTCTCCGGCCCAAATGCCGATGCTTGCGGACACGATCTAAGCAGAAAACTACTACGAGTGTTGGCTTTTTGAAGTAAAAGTCTTATTGTACATCTGGCTGTACAATTTAAAAAAATGCATCTATTGATGGTCATTATGGGAAAGCTTTTCAGAGGAGAAAATACCCATTTTGGTAGCACAGATCCCATTTTGACAATACTGCATTTTTGTGGGTTTGGGAATCCTGCCTGTACAAGACATCTGAAAATCGGTATTTTACAATTTGATATTTGGAAACGGGGTCATTTTGATATTTTGGAACTTGATATTCTGTCGTTTTGAAATGGAATTAGTTTGGTATTTTGGAACCTGGTATTCTGATATTTGGAAACCGGGTAACTTTGGTATTTTGGAACTTGGTAATTTGTAACTGGGTTACTTTGGTATTTCTGAACGTGTTCTGGCAATTTGAAACTGGGTTACTTTGCTACCTCTGAACGTGGTGTTCTGGTATTTTGAAACTAGGCTATTTTAATATTTTGGAACTGGGTATTGTGGTTGTTTGAAACTGCTTTTCTGGTATTTTGAAATTTGGGTTTCTATGATTTTGAACTAGGTTATTCTGGTATTTTGTTCCAAAATACCAGACAAATAACAAACAAAACAAAGAACAAAATTTTTCTGTAGGCTGTTTTTTTGGTGTATTTGTAGGCTTTTTTTTTTTTCCCTGTGTATTGTATGATGAGCTTTTACTGTTTTTGTAACCTCGGGGTTTGGTTTTTTGTAATCTGCGCCTGGCAGGGACCTGGGGCATCCCAGTCGAGTCTCTAGGCTTCGTTTGCTGTCTTCCGCTACGATTAACAGTTCCTGGCATGGGAACTGTTAAATTACAGACTATATGATGAGACGCTTCCTGAAACAAATTAATTCCAGCTAAATGACTCTTCCTGCTCTGCAGTTCCTATACCTGGCCCGGTTTAAATCCGTACCTAGCCCGACTCTTCGGTCCTTCCGTTTCCTACCGCTCTGCTCGGGGCTTTGCACCTCACGCTCTTTCCTCCCTCGGTGGCGTCACGGCAGAATGTGGCGAGGTTTTGGCCGGCACTTGACGTCTCCGAGATGAACTTACCGAGAATTCTTCTGCTTTTCGCTGCACCTGCCACAACAACATTTGTTCACTGAAATAAATGCTTTCCACAATGAACTAAAGGTGTAAGGGAACAAGCGCTGCACTGTTGGGGAGGAGGATAGTTTGGCAAGGGAATTACACAGATCTGGAGGCTTGGCAGAATTGAAAAAAAGGCAAGAAAAACACAAGAACTCCAAGCCCAAGCTACATCCACTACACAAAACATATTGGCCATAAAAGCAAGAAATTCCCATCTGCTTCTAAAAAACCTAAGCAGCACAAAATAAAATCTATTTTGCTAGCGTTCTGCTTACCATAAAAAACCCTGATTAATTTAATCATGACACTTAAACTTCAGGCATATTAGAAAACTTGTACTGTCTGAAATGTCAGGGGAGGCTGATGCAGCAGCTCCACCCCAGTCACTGTGCTGGAAAGCACAGGAGGCACCTGCTACATCACAGGTACTTTTGGAAATAAATAAAACACAGCACTTTAGGTTGTGACAGATTGTAAAGCACTGTACCTAAAAGCCCCATAACATAAACATGTACTGAAGCTGAAGCAAGCACCACATTGGAAGCTTCTTTCCATCCTGTTCCTTCCACCCACTTGCTGCAGTTCCCTGGGAGCTGCCAGGAGCACTTACTTGCACTGAAGCATCTCCCATGATGAATTTTGCCCCTTCAATAACAGCTAAGTAGGAGAACCGGAGCTGATCTGCAGTCTGGATGAGCCCCATCCTGTACTTCCTCATTTCCAGGAGAACCTGCTTAACGTCCACGGAAGAAGGGTCTTTCCGTTTGTCCATCTGCAGATAAAAACGTGAAACATGTTTTCTGCTCTGATGAGGTTCACTACAATGACTCACTTTGTGGTAAGGCCTTCACACCACCCTCCACATTACAGAACGAATGAACTCACATACAATTGGTATCAACGGCTCTTTACTGGGTCTCCAAAAACACACAGGGGAAAACACTGGGCCTCAAAAATGCTGCTTTCCCTGAAAGCAAAGCCTCTCTTTGCGAATCACTCTGAAAACTGGAGACTTTTCTTCCCCTAACTCAAAATGGCCACTTAGGAATGAGACCTGCCTTGGAATACACTCCCAAAACAGCAGAGTAAAACAACAGGAAATCACAGGGAACCCCTCCAGCCCCTGCTCCAGCTCCTTTAAGGCTGCACCAAAGCTCCCCTGAAGGTGCCTGTGCAGGAGAGGTGGCCCTGCAGGTGGCCCTTACCAGCAGCAGACAGGTGTCCACCAGGCAGAAGGTGCCCGACCTCCCGATGCCAGCGCTGCAGTGCACCACGACCGGGCCGTGCCCGGGGCTCGGCGAGCCCGACTCCCGCACCTTGAACGGGAAATTCAGGAACGAGGCCGGCGACTCTGGGACCCCAAAGTCGGGCCAGGTGGTGTAGTGAAAGTGCAGAATCTCCCGAGTTTCCTGGGTCTGCAAAAACAGGGTTTGGGAACAGTTTTAGTTTGGATACACCAGTCAGAAGGACTGACTTAAATTCCAAGGACAAAGTTTCAGGGAGTCTCAGGGAGTTTTTATAGCTGCACAGCCAAGAAACTAATTACAAGTAATTGTCTCTTGTTGTGAAGGTCTCCACTGGGACCAAAGGGAATTGGGTAAGTAAATTTACTTATTTACAATTCAGTTATTTCAGTGCAGCTCAGAAGCCTGTGTCACTCTGGGTATGGCTGAGACATGAAACCGCCTGGAGTGTCCCCAGGTACGTCTCAGAAATATCCAAGAGTTTCATTTCCATGACATCTCATGCAGAATCATCAAATCCAGACCAATTCGTGACCCCCGATTTCAAGCCAATCTCCTGGCCCGGCTGCGGTGCGATTCATCTGGTGCCCCGAGATGGGACCCTCTCTGCCCGGCTGCCGGATCCAAGGGTAAGCGGACCTCCCGGTCGCGACCCTGAATTTTCAGGGGGAGCTCGGCTGTCCTTTGGCTCGCGGCGGGGGCGGACAAGGACCATCTGCACCAAATTAAGGTATTTGCTATTCCTTTTAAACACAGAAATACCTGCAGGTCCAGGGTTCGAGTCCCTGAGGGTGGGTTGAAAGTCCCGAAGAAGACTGGGTCTCCCAAAATTAGTCCTGGGCAAGAAAAAAAAGTACTTTTAAGGGGTTGGACCCCGACTTTCAAAGGGGTTGGACCCCACTGGGAAAGGTACCTTTAAGGGGCTGGACCCCACTGGCGTGTGCTATTGTACTGCTATTTTTGTTTTGTCTGTCGCTATTCTGCTGCTGTGTGAGTGAGAGCGGATGAGACGTGCTGTCAAAGTACAAAGCGAGTGAGAGGCTCTATCTGCGGTTCCGTACCCCAGCGACGGGCTCGACCGGAGGAAAGCGAAGCGTTTGGCAAAGAGCGAATGAGCATAAATCACATAAACTGTCGGTTTAGAATTCAACCTTACTGTCCAAAGGGGGTGGATTTTAGAGGAGAAAGATTTTAGCTATTGAATTGAAAACATGCAGACCCCCAACGCCTTTCTGATATAGCTCCATCTGATTTCCCTTTTGAAATCCCGTGTTAAGTGTGAGAAAACGGTTCTAAAGCTTGTCTTTGTGTGCATGTATTAATTGTGAGAGAAAGTGGTATTGTATTTCTACTAGATGGAGTGGGTGGTGTCCAAGCTGCCAGAGGAGAGAGCTTGGTATCAGACTAGAAAGAGCAGGAATAAAGAACTTGGCAGAAAAGGAAAGTGCAGATAATGTTAAAGGGGAGAGTGGCAGAGAATAGTGAGAAATTTGAGAGGAGCTGGTTAGAAAAGTACAGCAAGCGTATGGAAGAAGAGATGAGGAAAAGGCAAAAGCAATGGCAAAGGTGATGGCAGAGGTTGTAAGAATTGTGGACATTGTGGTTAATAGGTTTGGGTGTTTAGTTCCCTTTTCTGCTTGGTGTTTTGTGCGGAGCTGCGAGGCTCCTGTTATGTGGTGCTTGTGCAGAGCTGAAAGGCTCCTGTTTGGAGGGGACCCGTGCCCCTGTGCCTTTTGTGTTTTGTTGTGAAAAGCCAAAATTGGCAGGTTTCGGTTCTGAGGTGAATCCGGAGCTCCTGTCTTGTGGGGAACCCTCCCCTGCCACCGGTCTGTGGTTTATTGTGGAGAACTAGAATTGGCAGATTCTAATCCTGCGGCCAATTCTGCAGCTGCTGCCTTGTGGGGATGGTGTTGTCCCTGTGCAGGCCCAGGTATTTGTCATGCAGCCTCATCTGCGGGGGCTGTAAAGAAACCTATGGGGAGAATGTTTTGCTGTCCTTCCTTGGTTAATTTGTTAGTCACCTCTCTACTCCTGGGGTGGACTTGGTAAAAAAAAAAAAATATTGAGATAAGGAACAATTGGTTACTAAAAGATGATTGATTACTAAAAATCTGATTGGTTATTTAAAAAGAAAAAAAGGCGACTCAAATGCCTGATTCACAGACTGCAACTCTTGCAAAACTCTTAAAAGCAGTCTCGCTCCCTCCGCTGAAGAATCAATTGGAAGAAACCCCACCGAAAACCTGTGGGAGACAACAAAAGTGGTGCGACAAGCACTTCATAGAATAAAAACTAAAACTCCACTTGAATAAGTTAATGCAATTAAACTCTTGTTTCGCTCAGACTTTTTTTTTTTTGGGAAGTTTGTTTCTTTTCTCTTTTCTAGGAATGTCAAATGTCCCGACATCAAAGATAAAGCAAGCAGTTTGAGAGCAAGGAAACTGCAAGCAGCAAAATCACACCTAAATGTGATAACCGTTGCTTCGCTGTCACTTTGTGTTAGCCCTATAAAGTTTTACTTCTTTTTTAATAATCGGTCTAGTGGGCCAAATTTTCACTTTTCTTTTATAGGAATCTACCAATACCTGAGATGGAGCTGTGTGAAAACCAATGAAATTGAAAGTGTCACCATAATTGCTTGCATTGTCAGTTGGTTAATGTTTGTAATTTGTTTGTGTTTTCATTGCAAGTGACAGATCAAATAGTAGTTAAAGCATTCTACATATTCTTGAGTTTAATTTTTGTCTAACTTGTTTTGTCTTTTTACTGAAAAATGGTGTGGCTCAGGTCTTATGGATGTATAATTTGTTTCAACCAATATTATCCTGAGAGTTGGTATAAGAATTTATACATATTTGAAATCCTACAAATATGGACTAACCCTCCCGGTTCTGCCTCAGAAGGCTTCAAAATTATTATAATCTGGCTAAATTTTTTGGATTTTCTAATTAGTGAATTAAAGAGTCTTGACAAAACACAAGCAAATGCTACATGAGAAATGATTGAATCCCCCTTCCTAAACCAGGAGGGATACAGAAAAGCCTTCTACCAGCTCTCAAACTAAAGTGCTGTTCAATCTCATGCCATATGTCTTAAGAGGATGTTTTAACTTTTCCTCACCCCTCCTATTTATAGCATATTCTGCAATGTCAGTTGTAGGTGCAGAATGGGATGAAGGCAATTTATTCACCAAAAAAAAAAAAAAAAAGGCTACATGAGGTAAAAAGAAAAAAAAAACCCTAAGTTTGAAAGAGAATTCATTTCATTTTTAATCCCACCAAAAATAAAGCCACAGTTTGTAGTTTGTGTCAAGATTAAATGACAAGAGTGCTATAATCTGTCTCCTGGAAAACAGAGCATAGCCCTGATGTAAAGATATGTTTGCATGAGAATATTTTGTATGAAAATGTTTTGTGTGTTAGTTTTGTATCATAAAAACTAATCCTTCATAATGTATAGAATTATATAGCAGAGTAAGAATATTATTATAACAAAAACTGTATAAAGAAGTTACAACCAAAGAAGCCTCCTGAAGATACCTGACTAGGACTTTGAAGTGTAAGTTAAACCACTAAGATTAGATAAAGGGAAAACCCATTCTTTGCCCAACTCAGGCCTAGGAAAAAAAACAAAACAAAACCAAAAAAAAACCGACAAAACAAACAAGACTGAAAGAAGAGAAATACCCATAGATAGTAAAATAACAAATCAGATGATCCCATTAGTAAGAGATGTTGAAATTCCAGGGAGATCAAAACGGGCTCCCCCAGTGATTATTGAACTACTGGAAGGGGTACAACCAGTGTCAGTTAAACAATATCCACTAAGGCATGAAGCATGAGTAGGAATGGAACCAATAATTAGTAAATTTATTGATCAGAAGTTGTTGAGAGAGTGTAGATCTTCCTGCAATACCCCAATTCTACCAGTACAAAAGCCAAATGGAAGTTATTGATTAGTTCAGGACCTGAGGACACTTTACTCACAAAATTACCAAGTGACTGAGTGTGGTTTTCAGTTTTAGATTTAAAGGATGTTTTCTTTTGTCTGCCATTAGCTGAAAGCAGTCAGGAAATTTTTGCCTTTGAATGGGAAAACCCCAGAACAGGGAGAAAAAGCCAGCTTACGTGGACTGTATTGCCACAAGGATTCAAAAATAGACCCGTGATATTTGGAGATCAATTAGCCGAGGAACTGGAAGCCTGGACGCCGCCGCTTGGGAAAGGGAAGGTACGCTCTTGCAGTACATCGATGATCTATTAATAGCAACAAGGACCTGTGAAGACTGCAAGAACTGGACTGTAAGTCTTTTCAATTTTCTGAGACTAAGTGGATATAGAGTCTCTCCTGAAAAGGCTCAGCTAGTCCTCCACAATGTTACATATCTGGGGTATGAACTGGCAGGAGGGGAGAGAGCCTTGAGAGACAACAGGAAGGAGGCAATTTGTCAAATGCCCTGGCCAACTGAAGAACCAAAGAACTGAGAACTTTTCTGGGAATGACAGGATGGTGTAGATTACGGATCTGCAACTATAGACTCATTGTGAAACCTTTATACCAACTCCTAAAAGAGACTAGGGGAACTCACCTATGCTGGACACCAGAGACTAATAATGTATTTGTAACTCTACTGGGCATACCAGATGTCACTAAACCTTTTCTGTTGTTTTGACATGAGAGACAAGGACTGGCGCTGGGACTTTTCGCACAGAAGCTGGGACCCTACAAAAGGCCGGTGGCTTATTTCTCCAAGCAGCTGGACGTGGTCAGCCACAGAGAGCCTGCACTGCGTGCAGTGGCAGCCGTGATCCTGAACGTAGAAGCTCACGAGTTCACACTGGGACAGTAGATAACTGTTTTTGTCTCTCACACGGTGTCAGCAGTGCTCACACAGAAAGGAAATCACTGGTTAACCCCATCTCGCTTTCTCAAATACCAGGCTGTCCTAGCAGAATCGGAGGATGTGAGTATCCAAGTAACTAACATTTTAAACCCAGCAGCTTACCTGGGGCAAAGCTGCTGAGGAGCCTGTACGGCATGACCGCATCGAAACCGTGGAGGCGGTTTACTCTGGCCACCCGGACCTAAAGGACTCTCCGCTAGAAAATGCGGCAAACTGGTTCACCGATAGGAGCGGTTATGTCAAGAATGGTAAGCGGCTTGCTGGGTATGCGGTTATAGCCACAGATGCTGTCATTGAGGCAAAACCATTACCTGTGGGGACATCAGCTCAAAAGGCTGAAATAATAGCCCTAACTCGAGCCTTGGCATTGGCCGAAGGAAAACCTATCAACATTTGGACTTATTCCAGGTATACTTTTGGGGTGGTACACGCTCACGGGGCTATCTGGAAAGAAAGGGGTTTATTAACCTCACAGAAGAAATCAAGCAAGCTACTGAAATTGTACAGTTACTGGAATCAGTGGTAAAACCTTCAAAAGTGGCTATAATGCATTGTAAGGGACAGTCCCAGGGTAACACTATCCCTGAACTGGGAAATGCTATGGCAGACAAAACAGCAAAGGCAGTGGCCAGTGGGGTTCAGATCCAAGCCCTAGCTCTAATTCCTTCTAGCATCCTTATAAGTAGAAAAAAAAAACCACCATATGACACCGATGATTTAAATTGGATACAAGAAGACAAGGGACAAATGAGCACAGATGGGTGGGCTAGGATAAAGGGTCTCATAATCATACCCAGAAAACTGTTAAAATTATTTATCGAAAGCAAACATTGCATCAGATCACCTTAGATTACAGTTCTTGAAGGTTTGAGGAGGTATGAGACAAACTTACAGCATGGTTACCCAACTTACCCAGCTTAAACAATTGTTTGTAATAGCTATTTGTGTTATTGCATTGTTACTTAGTGTTTGTATTAGTAGTTACTGTTGTATGATATTATGTACCTGGAATTGAGATGCTTATGCTCCATGGCACAAGTATAAACTTAGAACTAAGATAGAGAAGGGTTCTTACTTTAAAGACATGCAAGATTTGTAAAGAATTACAAATACCCAAAGAAAAGGGGGGGATTAAAGAAGGGGCAGTCAATAACTAACTCATGTAAGCACAAGTTAACTAGCTGGAGACAGCAAATGTTAGTTCAGACAGCAGATGCTAATTACACAACCTAAGAAGCCAAATTCACCTTAATCTTGTCAAGATAGAGGGGACAAGGATTATCTCAGAGGCTGCTAAATCATTCATTATTTAAAGCCGTGGCTCAGTTAAAGAGCAATACCAATTAAGCTCCTGGATAAAAAGCCTGGGAGATCGGGGTTGGGTTTTTTTCCATTGTTCCTTTCGGTGGCTTTTTGCAAGCAAACTATGAAGCGGACAAGCCGCAAGCGTGCTACAGTGCCCCTTGCTGGGACTCGCTCCGGGCTGGCGCTGTTCCACGGTGCGAGGGGACCGGAAAAGCCACGCGACCCACGGAACCGGCGGCACTCGCCGCCCGGGGACGGCCCCGCGCTCCCGGAACCGGGCGGAGCGCGGCTCGCGGCACGGAAGCGGCTCCTCCGGCAGGCGGGGGCGGCCCCGCGCCGGGAGACCCCTCCCGCCCCCGGCGCCTGCCGAGCGGCACTGGCGCCGGGCCGAGGGGGACCCGGCGGCGCGCGGCTCGCGGCACGAAAGCGCCTCCTCCGGCAGGCGGGGGCGGTCCCGCGCCGGGAGACCCCCGCCCGCCCCCGGCGCCTGCCGAACGGCACCGGCACCGGCGCCTGACCGAAGGGGACCCGGCGGCGCCCGAGCCCCGCGCACGGAAGCCACGGAGCGGGCGGGACGACCCGGGGCGGCGCGGCTCCGTGCCTCATCTCCCGCCTGCCGGCCCGGCGGCGCTCACCTCGGCTCCGCGCGGCTCGGACCGGCGCGGCCCCGTCGGTCCCTGTCGGCGGCCCAGCCCCCAAATTCCCACTCCTCCTCAGAAATTCCCCAGGGGCCGGGAGTGCTCCCGCGCGAGACATTCGGTGCCAGGGCATGGCCGGAAGCGACCTCAAATGCGGTGGCACGCTCCGATTCAAACCTTTCAAATGCTGGAAAAGCCGGAGTTTCTTTCAATTTAACCCCTGAAACTGGGGCAACGGGGGGTGTTCACCTCAATTCAAACCAATACAATGGTAAATAAATGTGTTCTCCCTTTCTATTTAATGGTCTAAGATATCAGAAAGAGAGGAGTTTTCCTCAACTCTCTCAAATGATGGGGAAAGGGCGATTGTTACCTTCATTAAAACCCTCAAAAAGCAGGGGCAGCAGGGCTTCCCCCTCAATTTAGAACTTAGGTTGATGAAAATGGAGGGGTTACCCTCAATTCAAACCCATAAAATGGTAACATCTGTGCTTTCCCCTTCCATTTAAAATGGAAGGGGGATCCCCTCGTTCAAACACAGACAATAATGAAGGAGGAGTTTCTTCCCTCCATTTAAACTCCTTTTGTTCTCGTAATCCCTATTTTTTCTGAGGGCACGGGGGGAGGGACTGGCAAGATGAAATCGGAAGGGAAAAATAGAAAGAACCACCCCCGCAAACCCACGCACCGGCTCACCTGCTTAGCTGCAGCTGCCTGGCACCTCCTTTGGCAATGCTCCGCATCTAACTGCATCCGAGTGCTCCCTCAGACCCTGTGAGATGCTCTCACCGTCCTTTCGTGAGAGACCCCCCCAGGACCTCACCATAAGCCCCTCTCCTCCAACATAGCCCTGCAAAAGTGAGCTGAGGTAACCCCTCCTAAAACAGGCCCCGGCAGGAGCCGCCCTCTCATCACCGTCACAGCTCACACCTGGGGCTGCTCTGCCCCCTCATCGTTCTCACGGCTCACACCTGGGGTTGTTGCCGGTCCAAGTGTGAGGGCAGGTGCAGAAAGGATTTGCTGCTCCTTCCCTGGACGGCTCATTGTCTGCACCTGACACGCTGAGGCACCGGGCTTTCCTTTCCATAGATAATAGATAGTTGATGCCAGGTGCAGGTAAACTGTCAGGGTTGGTTTTTGAAATATTTTTTTAAACTAGAAAGTGTTCCATAAGTATGCATGTGACTTTTGAGATTTGATATACGAGACTTGTTGAGCTTTTGACGGGGTACCCTTCCTTCTCGGACCGGGGTAACGGAGCAGAGGAGGCTGCTGTTCTGCTAAGTTCTTTATTTCATAGTCTCATAGTTTTCTTGAAGGCAGAGTTCAGAGGGGGTTACATGATAAAGCCAAGCAGCAACAGCAGGCAAAAACAGCCTCTTCTATATGTTCTATATGCTCCATATACTCTATATGCTTTATATACTATACACACTATACATGATACACTCTATACAATGTACTATACACTCTATATTTTTTTCTTACGGAAGTGTGGATTATATTTGTTAACTGACCAATAAGATTAATACACGATTCTAGTTTTTCTTAACCTATCCTGGCCTGATTCTAACAGTCGTAAGCCTTACACAAGTACTACATAGGTATTACACAGATTTGCGTATGCAGTTTCTATCGGCTCTTATTGTTTATGTGAACAGTCTATCTAAAAAATATGAACAGTGTAATTCTATCTGTATTTTGTCTAAAGTAAAGAATTCTGTGAAAAGGTAACACTGCTGCAGCAAGAACTGTGTTTAAGGTCTCTGCTACAGCTTTTTAATGTTTAAGGCACTTAGCATATATTTCTACTGAAGTTAAAAATCTATGTTTCTATTTCACTTTGGTGTGGCTTCATGTATCTCAGCCTGTCCAAAGGTTTAAATTCAATCCCCGTGCTTTGGCTTCCCTCTGGGCCTGAGTCCAGAAGAGCTTTTGCTCCGACAGAGACTAAATCTCTCGCCGGTTTTAGAGTACTGCATTGAAAGTCTGTGCGCTTTCTCTTCTTTCCCTGTTCTGAGCGAGTTCTTTGGAACTTCTTTCTTCATTGAATTTTTTTATTTACACTTCCGCAAAATGTGGAAATAACGTATACAAACACAAGTACGAATACAATCCATATACATGCTGGCAAAAGTCCAATTTACACACGGAGCAATACATGGAAATTCAGTGGCAAACACCAATACAGAACAATACAGGGCAATGCAAGCCAAATACATATCAATACAATAAAACAATGCTACTGTTTCTGGAAAGTTTATTACATTTTCTTTTATTGTTATAAGAAACCCAAAACAGCAACATGTAGAGAACATAACAGTCATCCACCACCCACACCTCCTTTAGCTTACACACAAACCCACCCTTGCTCTCATCTTGACCGCTCCACTAACCCTTGGCGCTCTATGGGAATGTGGTTCCCAGGAGCCTCCAAATCATCCTGCCTCACAAAACCCCATCGCCGGCACGGTCCGCACCCAAACCTTGGCGATGAACGTCGCCTCGCAGACCGGCCAGGACCGAAGGAAAAAAAACCGGGGGGGGGGGGGGGAACAAACCTGGCTGGGGTTTTTTTAATTCAAAATTTAAAAATGTGTTGAAAAACCTGAAAGGCAAAAATCTCACATACAACATTAGAACCCATCAACACACATGCGCTCACAGGCAGACAGAAGCCTGTCTTCTGGTCTCAAAAAGTAAAAATGTAAAGATGCCGGAATAAGCCCAATCTGGGAAAGTACACAAGGAGAGACCACCCCCCCCCCCCCCCGCTGCCAATACGGCCCAGAACAATGCCGATAAAGCATCAAGACATAACAAAGCCCTGGGACACAGAAGAGGGTAGACACAAACTACACAACATAGACACAAACTACGTAACACAGAGAGAAGTTAAAACTGCCCAGCAGTTTCACCTGATGGACCCAAGATTCCTGCTGCAAGATGAGCCAGAAAGTGATGATGCCAAAGGAAAGACGGCTCTATGGCAATAGCACGTGACAGTGAAACAACTCCTTACGAGAAGCTAGTGCCAAAGCTGTTAAGAGGATGCTCAAGAAGTTCAGTAGGCCTAGAGAAAGAGGTGATGACTGCTGGGCAACTGCTCCGGACCCAAAGGCAGGCTCCTCAGGCAAAAAGATGTGCGATGACATCAAGACTCAAAGCACAAAGCTTGCAAAAACATGGGTATGGAACTGCTCTGCCCGGCAAAGGGTCAGGTGATGCTGAGGAGAAACCCTCTCCCTTTACTTCCAAGGGGCCCATCCCACTACAGCCCTCTCCTCTAAGCTAACTTCAGATTGCCTCCTGTGATTCCAAAGGTTTTTCCCTTCTCCCAACCACCAGTCTCAACACTTAGCTTTCAGAGATGAGAGGAAAAAATCCATCCTCGACAGAAAAGAACACGTGGGCACTGTGGACATCAGTACATTCCCTGTAGTCTGCTTTGGAGGCTGTGAAAATTCAGAAAGAAACTTCAGACTGCGATGAGACGTCCCAAAAATGACCCCTTCTGCAACGCCCCCCTCCCTCGTAACTGCAAAGGTTAATCGCTTACCGGCCATTTCCAAACTTCGGCTCCACACCGGCTCATGGTACCTAAGACGACAAAACGGAAAACGTGACTATCACCCTCCAGAAGATTAATCCCCAGGGCTCCTCTACACTGCTGCCCTGGCGCACCTCAAATCTTCACCCGACTCTGGAGGTGGCCTGGACAATACCCGCAAAGTGAAAAGGAACATGCTTGGCACCTCAAAGGACTAAGGCAAAAGACCTGTGACATGAGATGCACAAAAGACAGAGAACGCACAATAGACACGTGACATGTACCAGGCCTGCTCTGCCCTGCGCACCTCGGCACTGTGATCAAAAGCAAGACTTAAGCTTTATGGGGCCTAAGGGGCCCCTTCTTGGGTATCCCCACCTCCAAATCTGACTCAAAAATATCTCCGGTGAGTGCCAACTCGACACCCCGCTTTCACCCCTACTGTGGGTCACAGGTCTCAACTTATCTCTTGGATGTCTGGGGATGTCAATCTGCCTCGGGTGCAAAAGGCGGCCGCCTCACCATGCAGGCAGCTGGTGCCTTCACCAGGCTGATTATCTCTTAGTCAGCTACAATAAACAAAACCAAACAAACATCAGTGCATGAACTTAGTGGCACCTCAGCCAAAACCCATCAATTCTGCCACTCACCGTCTCCTAAAAAGGCTGGAGTCCTCGGGCCGCACGCTCTGGCCACGCTCCAAGGCCGATACCATCGTTGAAGGGTATACCTGAGTTGAGTGGAGATGAGGTGATGCGGCATTGCTAAAACTTGAGCGGACCCGCACTCCCCCTCCCTCCCTCCCCAACTTATTGCAACTCCTCGGCCGTTGCCAAAGGCAACCTGGATGGTACCCTCACATGGAAAACTTAAAGGCTTCATCACAGAGTCCCATGATACTCGCAGAGTACTAACGAGAGAGCGAGACAGGTCCGTCGGCCGGTCGGTGAGGGGTACAGCCTAAGACAATGGGACCGCCTGAAACACACAAATGACAGTGGATGCTTAGAGCTGTATCAGAACTTAGCACCCAAGGAATAACATGTGGTTCTTTCCACCAATGACTTCTTACCTCGTTCACTTGACCTTGACTGCTGAGATCTGGCTTTACCTCCTAAGAACAAAGACAAAGAACAATCCTGTAACACAGCCACCATTTATGTTTGCCCTGCAAAGACAAACAGTGACCGACCTTCAGGTGGGAACCCCCTCACATGGTATGGGGCGCTCTGGCACGGATTTAATCTGTCTGCATCTGCAAGAAAGTGATGACAAAAGTCAAAGGGCTGCATGAGAACTTCACAGCTCCAGCCATCTTGTGACAATCTAGAAATATCATCTAGAGGACAAACTGCACCCTACATTACAAATTTCAAGTCCCCAAGCCTTGTTCTATTACACCGATATGCCAGGGTATGCAGCAGGGCAGAGCAGCTCTGGGCCAAACCCATGCAGGCACCCATGACAGAGGAGACGACAAACGAGAGGATAGAACAAGGAGAGAGAACTCAGGGTGGAAAGCATGACTGCAAGCACATCAAAGGGCTAAGGCAAAAGACCTGTGACACAGGACACCCAAAAGACATGGCATGCACTATAGACAAGTGACACAACATGCACTGCGATTGCTCTGCCCTGCGCACCTCAGCATTGTCATCAAATGTGAGACTTTCACTTTATGTGGGCTAAGGCGCCCCTTCTTGGGTATCCCCATCTCCAAAGCTGACGCAAAAATCCCTCCCGGCGAGGCCCGACTCGATACTCCGATTTCATCCCCTTGACTTATCTCTCAGACGTCCTGAGATGTGAATCACCTGGGACGCAAAAGAAGACCACCTCACCACCCTGGAAGCTCCTACCATCGCCGGGCTTTTGTCTTCTAGATGGCTACAATAAAGAAAACCAAACATCAGTACAGGAACTTCGTGGCACATTGGCCAAGCCCCCAACAGTTCCACTACTCACCGTCTCCTAAGAAGGCCGGGGTCCTTGGGCCCCACGCTTTGGCCACGCCCCGAGGCCGATACAGTCGTCGCAGGGTATACCTGAGTTAAGAGGAGAGGAGGTGATGCGGGACTGCTGAAACTTGAGCGGACCCTCGCTCCCCCCTCCCCACCCCGACTTGCCGCAACTCCTCGGCCGTCGCCAAAGGCTACCGGGACGGTACCTTCACATGGAAAAGGTAAAGGCTTCATCGCAGAGTCCCGTGATACTTGCGGAGGACTCAGGAGGGCGGCAAGACAAGTCTGTCAGCCAGTCGGCGAGGAGTTCGGTGTAATACAAGGGGACCGCCTGAAACACACAAATGACAATGGATGCTTAGAGCTGTACCAGAACTTGGCATCCAAGGCATAACAAGTGGTTCTTTCCACCAGTGACTTCTTACCTCATTCACTTGACCTTGACTGCTAAGATCTGGCTTTACCTCCTAAGAACAAAGACAAAGAACAATCCTGTAACACAGCCACCATTTATGTTTGCCCTGCAAAGACAAACAGTGACCGACCTTCAGGTGGGAACCCCCTCACACGGTATGGGGCGCTCTGCCACGGATTTAATCTGTCTGCATCTGCAAGAAAGTGATGACAAAAGTCAAAGAGCTGCATTAGAACTTCACAGCTCCAGCCATCCTGTATGAGTCTAGGAATACCATCTTGAGGCCAAACTACAACCTACACCACAAATTCCACATCCCCAGGCCTTGTCCTATTACACCCATACTCCACAGTATGCATCAGGGAAGAGCAGCTCTGGGCCAAACCCACTCAGGCACCCGTGACACAGAAGATGACAAACAAGGGGACACAACAAGGAGAGAAAACTCTAGGCTAGATGATCACAAGGACCGAGCAAATGAGGAATGAGATGACCACGGCGAGACCGACAGTGAGCCAACAAGGCTGCAAGAACCCTGGCAGAGGAGGATGATAACAGAAGGGCTTATTCCAAGAACCGCAAAGATGGATGCCCGAGAATTGGACGGGTGGAATCCTCTAGCTATCTTCACATTCTTACAAGCCTTCATCCTCTATAATGGATCATTGCAGTGCACAGCTGACAATGCAGCTCAGAACAAGACCTGAAAAGACACCTGACTCAACGTCGCTGAAGAGAGACGTGATCCTGATGCACCTCCAAGCTCACGAGTCAAAGGATCAATGGTATCGGCACCACACTGAGGAACACCAAGAACAGAGACGCTAAGAATAATGCCCAGCGTTTGCGATAAGCATCTCAAAGGGCTAAGGCAAAAGACCTGTGACATGAGATGCACAAAAGACAGAGAACGCACAATAGACAGGTGACATGTACCAGGCCTGCTCTGCCCTGCGCACCTCAGCACTGTGATCAAAAGCAAGACTTAAGCTTTATGGGGCCTAAGGGGCCCCTTCTTGGGTATCCCCACCTCCAAATCTGACTCAAAAATACCTCCTGGTGAGTCCCAACTCAACACCCTGCTTTCACCCCTACTGTGGGTCACAGGTCTCAACTTATCTCTTGGATGTCTGGGGATGTCAATCTGCCTCGGGTGCAAAAGAAGGCTGCATCACCATGCAGGAAGCTCGTGCCTTCACCGGGCTGGTTCTCTCTTGGTCAGCTACAATAAAGAAAACCAGACAAACATCAGTGCATGAACTTAGTGGCACCTCAGCCAAAACCTGTCAATTCTGCCACTCACCGTCTCCTAAAAAGGCTGGCCTCCTCAGGCCGCACGCTTTGGCCACGCTCTGAGGCCAACGCCATCGTCATCGTCACAGAGTATACCTGGGTTCAGAGGAGACGAGGTGATGCGGCATTGCCGAAACTTGAGTGGGCCCTCGCGCCTCCCTCCCTCCGCAACTCACTGCAACTACCTGGGCGTTGCCGAAGGCAACCTGGACGGCACGTTCAAATGGAAAAGGTAAAGGCTTCGTCACAGAGTCCTGTAATACTTCCGGCGGGCTAACGACAGCGGCGAGCCAGGTCCATCAGCCAGTTGGCAAGGAGTTTCACCATAATACATGGGGACTGCCTGAAGCACACAAATGACAATGGATGCTTAAAGCTTAGAGTGCCAGAACTTGGCATCGAAACAATAACAACCCGTTCAGTACACCGGTCACCACTTACCTCGCTAACTCGACTTTGACTGCTGAGATCTGGCATTACCTCCTAAAAACAAAAGACAAAGAATGATGCTGTGACACAGCCACCAATTACACTTGCCCCCCAAACAAACGGCGACTGACCTTCCTGCAGGAAACCCCCTCACCTGGTATGGGGCGCTCTGCCACGGATTTAATCTGTCTGCATCTGCAAGAAAGTGATGACAAAAGTCAAAGGGCTGCATGAGAACTTCACAGCTCCAGCCATCTTGTGACAACCTAGGAATATCATCTAGAGGCCAGACTACACCCTACATTATGGATTTAAGGGCCTTGGGCCTTGTTCTATTACACCTATATGCCAGAGTATGCAGCAGGGCGGAGCAGCTCTGGGCCATTCCATGCAGGCACCCGTGACACAGGAGATGACAAAAGAGGGGATGCAATGAGGAGAGAGAACACTCGGCGAAAAGCGTGACTGCAAGCACATCAGAGGGCTAAGGCAAAAGACCCGTGACACAAGATGGCCAAAAGACACGGCATGCACAATAGACAAGTGACGCAAGATGCACTCGGATTGCTCTGCCCTGCGCACCTCAGCATTGCGATCAAATGTGACGCTTTCCCATTATGCAGGCTAAGGGGCCCCTTCTTGGACATCCCCATCTCCAAAGCTGACTCAAAACTCCCTCCCAGCAAGCCCCGCCCCGACACCCCGCTTTCATTCCCTCCGTGGGTCATATCCCTCAACTTATCTCTCGGACATCTGGGGATGTGAATCTTCCTGGGGCACAAAAGAAGGCGGCCTCTCGCCGGCCCAGAAGCTCCTGCCATTGCCAGGCTGTTGTCTCTCAGTCAGCTACAATAAAGACAACCAAACATCAGTATATGAGCTTAGTGGCATGTCAGCCAAAACCCAACAATTCCACTACTCACCGTCTACTAACAGAGCCCGGGTCCTCAGGCCGCACGCTCTGGCTGCGCTCCAAGGCCGACGCCATCATCGCAGGGTATACCTGGGTTGAGTGGAGACGAGGTTATGCAGCATTGCTGAAACTTGAGTGGACCCTTGTTCCTCCTCCCTCCCCGACATGCTGCAACTCCTCGGCCGTTGCCGAAGGCTACCCAGACGGTACCTGCGCATGGAAAAGGTAAAGGCTTCATCGCAGAATCCCATGATACTTGCAGAGGACTCACGAGGGCAGCGAGCCAGGTCCATCAGCCAGTCGGTGAGGGGTTTCAGTGTAATACAAGGGGACCGCCTGAAACACACAAATGACAGTGGATGCTTAGAGCTGTACCAGAACTTGGCACCCAAGGCATAACAAGTGGTTCTTTCCACCAGTGACTTCTTACCTCATTCACTTGACCTTGACTGCTAAGATCTGGCTTTACCTCCTAAGAACAAAGACAAAGAACAATCCTGTAACACAGCCACCATTTATGTTTGCCCTGCAAAGACAAACAGTGACCGACCCTCAGGTGGGAACCCCGTCACCCGGTATGGGGCGCTCTGCCGCAGATTTAATCCATCTGCATCTGCAAGAAAGTGATGACAAAAGTCAAAGAGCTGCATTAGAACTTCACAGCTCCAGCCATCCTGTATGAGTCTAGGAATACCATCTTGAGGCCAAACTACAACCTACACCACAAATTCCACATCCCCAGGCCTTGTCCTATTACACCCATACTCCACAGTATGCATCAGGGCAGAGCAGCTCTGGGCCAAACCCACTCAGGCACCCGTGACACAGAAGATGACAAACAAGGGGACACAACAAGGAGAGAAAACTCTAGGCTAGATGATCACAAGGACCGAGCAAATGAGGAATGAGATGACCACGGCGAGACCGACGGTGAGCCAACGAGGCTGCAAGAACCCTGGCAGAGGAGGATGATAACAGAAGGGCTTATTCCAAGAACCGCAAAGATGGATGCCCGAGAATTGGACGGGTGGAATCCTCTAGCTATCTTCACATTCTTACAAGCCTTCATCCTCTATAATGGATCATTGCAGTGCACAGCTGACAATGCAGCTCAGAACAAGACCTGAAAAGACACCCGACTCAACGTCGCTGAAGAGAGACGTGATCCTGATGCACCTCCAAGCTCACGAGTCAAAGGATCAATGGTATCGGCACCACACTGAGGAACACCAAGAACAGAGACGCTAAGAATAATGCCCAGCGTTTGCGATAAGCATCTCAAAGGGCTAAGGCAAAAGACCTGTGACATGAGATGCACAAAAGACAGCGAACGCACAATAGACAGGTGACACGTACCAGGCCTGCTCTGCCCTGCGCACCTCGGCACTGTGATCAAAAGCAAGACTTAAGCTTTATGGGGCCTAAGGGGCCCCTTCTTGGGTATCCCCACCTCCAAATCTGACTCAAAAATACCTCCTGGTGAGTCCCAACTCAACACCCTGCTTTCACCCCTACTGTGGGTCACAGGTCTCAACTTATCTCTTGGATGTCTGGGGATGTCAATCTGCCTCGGGTGCAAAAGAAGGCTGCATCACCATGCGGGAAGCTCGTGCCTTCACCGGGCTGGTTCTCTCTTGGTCAGCTACAATAAAGAAAACCAGACAAACATCAGTGCATGAACTTAGTGGCACCTCAGCCAAAACCTGTCAATTCTGCCACTCACCGTCTCCTAAAAAGGCTGGCCTCCTCAGGCCGCACGCTTTGGCCACGCTCTGAGGCCAACGCCATCGTCACAGAGTATACCTGGGTTAAGAGGAGACGAGGTGATGCGGCATTGCCGAAACTTGAGTGGGCCCTCGCTCCTCCCTCCCTCCGCAACTCACTGCAACTACCTGGGCGTTGCCGAAGGCAACCTGGACGGCACGTTCAAATGGAAAAGGTAAAGGCTTCGTCACAGAGTCCTGTAATACTTCCGGAGGGCTAACGACAGCGGCGAGCCAGGTCCATCAGCCAGTTGGCAAGGAGTTTCACCATAACACATGGGGACTGCCTGAAGCACACAAATGACAATGGATGCTTAAAGCTTAGAGTGCCAGAACTTGGCATCGAAACAATAACAACCCGTTCAGTACACCGGTCACCACTTACCTCGCTAACTCGACTTTGACTGCTGAGATCTGGCATTACCTCCTAAAAACAAAGACAAAGAACGATGCTGTGACACAGCCACCAATTACACTTGCCCCCCAAACAAACGGCGACTGACCTTCCTGCAGGAAACCCCCTCACCTGGTATGGGGCGCTCTGCCACGGATTTAATCTGTCTGCATCTGCAAGAAAGTGATGACAAAAGTCAAAGGGCTGTGTGAGAACTTCACAGCTCCAGCCATCTTCTGACAACCTAGGAATATCATCTAGAGGCCAGACTACACCCTACATTATGGATTTAAAGGCCTTGGGCCTTGTTCTATTACACCTATATGCCAGAGTATGCAGCAGGGCAGAGCAGCTCTGGGCCATTCCATGCAGGCACCCGTGACACAGGAGATGACAAAAGAGGGGATGCAATGAGGAGAGAGAACACTCGGCGAAAAGCGTGACTGCAAGCACATCAAAGGGCTAAGGCAAAAGACCCGTGACACAAGATGGCCAAAAGACACGGCATGCACAATAGACAAGTGACGCAAGATGCACTCGGATTGCTCTGCCCTGCGCACCTCAGCATTGCGATCAAATGTGAGGCTTTCCCATTATGCGGGCTAAGGGGCCCCTTCTTGGACGTCCCCATCTCCAAAGCTGACTCAAAACTCCCTCCCCAAGAGCCCCGCCCCGACACCCCGCTTTCATTCCCTCCGTGGGTCATATCCCTCAACTTATCTCTCGGACATCTGGGGATGTGAATCTTCCTGGGGCGCAAAAGAAGGCGGCCTCTCGCCGGCCCAGAAGCTCCTGCCATTGCCAGGCTGTTGTCTCTCAGTCAGCTACAATAAAGACAACCAAACATCAGTATATGAGCTTAGTGGCATGTCAGCCAAAACCCATCAATTCCGCTACTCACCGTCTACTAAGAGAGCCCGGGTCCTCAGGCCGCACGCTCTGGCTGCGCTCCAAGGCCGACGCCATCATCGCAGGGTATACCTGGGTTGAGTGGAGACGAGGTTATGCAGCATTGCTGAAACTTGAGTGGACCCTTGTTCCTCCTCCCTCCCCGACATGCTGCAACTCCTCGGCCGTTGCCGAAGGCTACCCAGACGGTACCTGCGCATGGAAAAGGTAAAGGCTTCATCGCAGAATCCCATGATACTTGCAGAGGACTCACGAGGGCAGCGAGCCAGGTCCATCAGCCAGTCGGTGAGGGGTTTCAGTGTAATACAAGGGGACCGCCTGAAACACACAAATGATAGTGGATGCTTAGAGCTGTACCAGAACTTGGCACCCAAGGAATACCAAGTGGTTCTTTCCACCAGTGCCTTCTTACCTCATTCACTTGACCTTGACTGCTGAGATCTGGCTTTACCTCCTAAGAACAAAGACAAAGAACAATGCTGTAACAAAGCCACCAGTTACACTTGCTGAGGAAACACAAACAGTGACTGACCTTCCTGTGGGAACCCCGTCACCCGGTATAGGGCGCTCTGGCACGGATTTAATCTGTCTGCATCTGCAAGAAAGTGATGACAAAAGTCAAAGGGCTGCATGAGAACTTCACAGCTCCAGCCATCTTCTGACAATCTAGAAATATCATCTAGAGGACAAACTGCACCCTACATTACAAATTTCAAGTCCCCAAGCCTCGTTCTATTACACCGATATGCCAGGGTATGCAGCAGGGCAGAGCAGCTCTGGGCCAAACCCATGCAGGCACCCATGACAGAGGAGATGACAAACGAGAGGATACAACAAGGAGAGAGAACTCAGGGTGGAAAGCATGACTGCAAGCACATCAAAGGGCTAAGGCAAAAGAGCTGTGACACAGGACACCCAAAAGACATGGCATGCACTATAGACAAGTGACACAACATGCACTGCGATTGCTCTGCCCTGCGCACCTCAGCATTGTCATCAAATGTGAGACTTTCACTTTATGCGGGCTAAGGCGCCCCTTCTTGGGTATCCCCATCTCCAAAGCTGACGCAAAAATCCCTCCCAGCGAGGCCCGACTCGATACTCCGATTTCATCCCCTTGACTTATCTCTCAGACGTCCTGAGATGTGAATCCACCTGGGACGCAAAAGAAGACCGCCTCACCACCCTGGAAGCTCCTACCATCGCCGGGCTTTTGTCTTTTAGATGGCTACAATAAAGAAAACCAAACATCAGTACAGGAACTTCGTGGCACATTGGCCAAGCCCCCAACAGTTCCACTACTCACCGTCTCCTAAGAAGGCCGGGGTCCTTGGGCCCCACGCTTTGGCCACGCCCCGAGGCCGATACCGTCATCGCAGGGTATACCTGAGTTAAGAGGAGAGGAGGTGATGCGGGACTGCTGAAACTTGAGCGGACCCTCGCTTCCCCCCCCCCGACTTGCCGCAACTCCTCGGCCGTCGCCAAAGGCTACCGGGACGGTACCTTCGCATGGAAAAGGTAAAGGCTTCATCGCAGAGTCCCGTGATACTTGCGGAGGACTCAGGAGGGCGGCAAGACAAGTCCGTCAGCCAGTCGGCGAGGAGTTCGGTGTAATATAAGGGGACTACCTGAAACACACAAATGACAATGGATGCTTAGAGCTGTACCAGAACTTGGCATCCAAGGCATAACAAGTGGTTCTTTCCACCAGTGACTTCTTACCTCATTCACTTGACCTTGACTGCTAAGATCTGGCTTTACCTCCTAAGAACAAAGACAAAGAACAATCCTGTAACACAGCCACCATTTATGTTTGCCCTGCAAAGACAAACAGTGACCGACCTTCAGGTGGGAACCCCCTCACACGGTATGGGGCGCTCTGCCACGGATTTAATCTGTCTGCATCTGCAAGAAAGTGATGACAAAAGTCAAAGAGCTGCATTAGAACTTCACAGCTCCAGCCATCCTGTATGAGTCTAGGAATACCATCTTGAGGCCAAACTACAACCTACACCACAAATTCCACATCCCCAGGCCTTGTCCTATTACACCCATACTCCACAGTATGCATCAGGGAAGAGCAGCTCTGGGCCAAACCCACTCAGGCACCCGTGACACAGAAGATGACAAACAAGGGGACACAACAAGGAGAGAAAACTCTAGGCTAGATGATCACAAGGACCGAGCAAATGAGGAATGAGATGACCACGGCGAGACCGACGGTGAGCCAACAAGGCTGCAAGAACCCTGGCAGAGGAGGATGATAACAGAAGGGCTTATTCCAAGAACCGCAAAGATGGACGCCCGAGAATTGGACGGGTGGAATCCTCTAGCTATCTTCACATTCTTACAAGCCTTCATCCTCTATAATGGATCATTGCAGTGCACAGCTGACAATGCAGCTCAGAACAAGACCTGAAAAGACACCTGACTCAACGTCGCTGAAGAGAGACGTGATCCTGATGCACCTCCAAGCTCACGAGTCAAAGGATCAATGGTATCGGCACCACACTGAGGAACACCAAGAACAGAGACGCTAAGAATAATGCCCAGCGTTTGCGATAAGCATCTCAAAGGGCTAAGGCAAAAGACCTGTGACATGAGATGCACAAAAGACAGAGAACGCACAATAGACAGGTGACATGTACCAGGCCTGCTCTGCCCTGCGCACCTCAGCACTGTGATCAAAAGCAAGACTTAAGCTTTATGGGGCCTAAGGGGCCCCTTCTTGGGTATCCCCACCTCCAAATCTGACTCAAAAATACCTCCTGGTGAGTCCCAACTCAACACCCTGCTTTCACCCCTACTGTGGGTCACAGGTCTCAACTTATCTCTTGGATGTCTGGGGATGTCAATCTGCCTCGGGTGCAAAAGAAGGCTGCATCACCATGCGGGAAGCTCGTGCCTTCACCGGGCTGGTTCTCTCTTGGTCAGCTACAATAAAGAAAACCAGACAAACATCAGTGCATGAACTTAGTGGCACCTCAGCCAAAACCTGTCAATTCTGCCACTCACCGTCTCCTAAAAAGGCTGGCCTCCTCAGGCCGCACGCTTTGGCCACGCTCTGAGGCCAACGCCATCGTCACAGAGTATACCTGGGTTCAGAGGAGACGAGGTGATGCGGCATTGCCGAAACTTGAGTGGGCCCTCGCGCCTCCCTCCCTCCGCAACTCACTGCAACTACCTGGGCGTTGCCGAAGGCAACCTGGACGGCACGTTCAAATGGAAAAGGTAAAGGCTTCGTCACAGAGTCCTGTAATACTTCCGGCGGGCTAACGACAGCGGCGAGCCAGGTCCATCAGCCAGTTGGCAAGGAGTTTCACCATAATACATGGGGACTGCCTGAAGCACACAAATGACAATGGATGCTTAAAGCTTAGAGTGCCAGAACTTGGCATCGAAACAATAACAACCCGTTCAGTACACCGGTCACCACTTACCTCGCTAACTCGACTTTGACTGCTGAGATCTGGCATTACCTCCTAAAAACAAAAGACAAAGAATGATGCTGTGACACAGCCACCAATTACACTTGCCCCCCAAACAAACGGCGACTGACCTTCCTGCAGGAAACCCCCTCACCTGGTATGGGGCGCTCTGCCACGGATTTAATCTGTCTGCATCTGCAAGAAAGTGATGACAAAAGTCAAAGGGCTGCATGAGAACTTCACAGCTCCAGCCATCTTGTGACAACCTAGGAATATCATCTAGAGGCCAGACTACACCCTACATTATGGATTTAAGGGCCTTGGGCCTTGTTCTATTACACCTATATGCCAGAGTATGCAGCAGGGCGGAGCAGCTCTGGGCCATTCCATGCAGGCACCCGTGACACAGGAGATGACAAAAGAGGGGATGCAATGAGGAGAGAGAACACTCGGCGAAAAGCGTGACTGCAAGCACATCAGAGGGCTAAGGCAAAAGACCCGTGACACAAGATGGCCAAAAGACACGGCATGCACAATAGACAAGTGACGCAAGATGCACTCGGATTGCTCTGCCCTGCGCACCTCAGCATTGCGATCAAATGTGACGCTTTCCCATTATGCAGGCTAAGGGGCCCCTTCTTGGACATCCCCATCTCCAAAGCTGACTCAAAACTCCCTCCCAGCAAGCCCCGCCCCGACACCCCGCTTTCATTCCCTCCGTGGGTCATATCCCTCAACTTATCTCTCGGACATCTGGGGATGTGAATCTTCCTGGGGCACAAAAGAAGGCGGCCTCTCGCCGGCCCAGAAGCTCCTGCCATTGCCAGGCTGTTGTCTCTCAGTCAGCTACAATAAAGACAACCAAACATCAGTATATGAGCTTAGTGGCATGTCAGCCAAAACCCAACAATTCCACTACTCACCGTCTACTAACAGAGCCCGGGTCCTCAGGCCGCACGCTCTGGCTGCGCTCCAAGGCCGACGCCATCATCGCAGGGTATACCTGGGTTGAGTGGAGACGAGGTTATGCAGCATTGCTGAAACTTGAGTGGACCCTTGTTCCTCCTCCCTCCCCGACATGCTGCAACTCCTCGGCCGTTGCCGAAGGCTACCCAGACGGTACCTGCGCATGGAAAAGGTAAAGGCTTCATCGCAGAATCCCATGATACTTGCAGAGGACTCACGAGGGCAGCGAGCCAGGTCCATCAGCCAGTCGGTGAGGGGTTTCAGTGTAATACAAGGGGACCGCCTGAAACACACAAATGACAGTGGATGCTTAGAGCTGTACCAGAACTTGGCACCCAAGGCATAACAAGTGGTTCTTTCCACCAGTGACTTCTTACCTCATTCACTTGACCTTGACTGCTAAGATCTGGCTTTACCTCCTAAGAACAAAGACAAAGAACAATCCTGTAACACAGCCACCATTTATGTTTGCCCTGCAAAGACAAACAGTGACCGACCCTCAGGTGGGAACCCCGTCACCCGGTATGGGGCGCTCTGCCGCAGATTTAATCCATCTGCATCTGCAAGAAAGTGATGACAAAAGTCAAAGAGCTGCATTAGAACTTCACAGCTCCAGCCATCCTGTATGAGTCTAGGAATACCATCTTGAGGCCAAACTACAACCTACACCACAAATTCCACATCCCCAGGCCTTGTCCTATTACACCCATACTCCACAGTATGCATCAGGGCAGAGCAGCTCTGGGCCAAACCCACTCAGGCACCCGTGACACAGAAGATGACAAACAAGGGGACACAACAAGGAGAGAAAACTCTAGGCTAGATGATCACAAGGACCGAGCAAATGAGGAATGAGATGACCACGGCGAGACCGACGGTGAGCCAACGAGGCTGCAAGAACCCTGGCAGAGGAGGATGATAACAGAAGGGCTTATTCCAAGAACCGCAAAGATGGATGCCCGAGAATTGGACGGGTGGAATCCTCTAGCTATCTTCACATTCTTACAAGCCTTCATCCTCTATAATGGATCATTGCAGTGCACAGCTGACAATGCAGCTCAGAACAAGACCTGAAAAGACACCCGACTCAACGTCGCTGAAGAGAGACGTGATCCTGATGCACCTCCAAGCTCACGAGTCAAAGGATCAATGGTATCGGCACCACACTGAGGAACACCAAGAACAGAGACGCTAAGAATAATGCCCAGCGTTTGCGATAAGCATCTCAAAGGGCTAAGGCAAAAGACCTGTGACATGAGATGCACAAAAGACAGCGAACGCACAATAGACAGGTGACACGTACCAGGCCTGCTCTGCCCTGCGCACCTCGGCACTGTGATCAAAAGCAAGACTTAAGCTTTATGGGGCCTAAGGGGCCCCTTCTTGGGTATCCCCACCTCCAAATCTGACTCAAAAATACCTCCTGGTGAGTCCCAACTCAACACCCTGCTTTCACCCCTACTGTGGGTCACAGGTCTCAACTTATCTCTTGGATGTCTGGGGATGTCAATCTGCCTCGGGTGCAAAAGAAGGCTGCATCACCATGCGGGAAGCTCGTGCCTTCACCGGGCTGGTTCTCTCTTGGTCAGCTACAATAAAGAAAACCAGACAAACATCAGTGCATGAACTTAGTGGCACCTCAGCCAAAACCTGTCAATTCTGCCACTCACCGTCTCCTAAAAAGGCTGGCCTCCTCAGGCCGCACGCTTTGGCCACGCTCTGAGGCCAACGCCATCGTCACAGAGTATACCTGGGTTAAGAGGAGACGAGGTGATGCGGCATTGCCGAAACTTGAGTGGGCCCTCGCTCCTCCCTCCCTCCGCAACTCACTGCAACTACCTGGGCGTTGCCGAAGGCAACCTGGACGGCACGTTCAAATGGAAAAGGTAAAGGCTTCGTCACAGAGTCCTGTAATACTTCCGGAGGGCTAACGACAGCGGCGAGCCAGGTCCATCAGCCAGTTGGCAAGGAGTTTCACCATAACACATGGGGACTGCCTGAAGCACACAAATGACAATGGATGCTTAAAGCTTAGAGTGCCAGAACTTGGCATCGAAACAATAACAACCCGTTCAGTACACCGGTCACCACTTACCTCGCTAACTCGACTTTGACTGCTGAGATCTGGCATTACCTCCTAAAAACAAAGACAAAGAACGATGCTGTGACACAGCCACCAATTACACTTGCCCCCCAAACAAACGGCGACTGACCTTCCTGCAGGAAACCCCCTCACCTGGTATGGGGCGCTCTGCCACGGATTTAATCTGTCTGCATCTGCAAGAAAGTGATGACAAAAGTCAAAGGGCTGCGTGAGAACTTCACAGCTCCAGCCATCTTCTGACAACCTAGGAATATCATCTAGAGGCCAGACTACACCCTACATTATGGATTTAAAGGCCTTGGGCCTTGTTCTATTACACCTATATGCCAGAGTATGCAGCAGGGCAGAGCAGCTCTGGGCCATTCCATGCAGGCACCCGTGACACAGGAGATGACAAAAGAGGGGATGCAATGAGGAGAGAGAACACTCGGCGAAAAGCGTGACTGCAAGCACATCAAAGGGCTAAGGCAAAAGACCCGTGACACAAGATGGCCAAAAGACACGGCATGCACAATAGACAAGTGACGCAAGATGCACTCGGATTGCTCTGCCCTGCGCACCTCAGCATTGCGATCAAATGTGAGGCTTTCCCATTATGCGGGCTAAGGGGCCCCTTCTTGGACGTCCCCATCTCCAAAGCTGACTCAAAACTCCCTCCCCAAGAGCCCCGCCCCGACACCCCGCTTTCATTCCCTCCGTGGGTCATATCCCTCAACTTATCTCTCGGACATCTGGGGATGTGAATCTTCCTGGGGCGCAAAAGAAGGCGGCCTCTCGCCGGCCCAGAAGCTCCTGCCATTGCCAGGCTGTTGTCTCTCAGTCAGCTACAATAAAGACAACCAAACATCAGTATATGAGCTTAGTGGCATGTCAGCCAAAACCCATCAATTCCGCTACTCACCGTCTACTAAGAGAGCCCGGGTCCTCAGGCCGCACGCTCTGGCTGCGCTCCAAGGCCGACGCCATCATCGCAGGGTATACCTGGGTTGAGTGGAGACGAGGTTATGCAGCATTGCTGAAACTTGAGTGGACCCTTGTTCCTCCTCCCTCCCCGACATGCTGCAACTCCTCGGCCGTTGCCGAAGGCTACCCAGACGGTACCTGCGCATGGAAAAGGTAAAGGCTTCATCGCAGAATCCCATGATACTTGCAGAGGACTCACGAGGGCAGCGAGCCAGGTCCATCAGCCAGTCGGTGAGGGGTTTCAGTGTAATACAAGGGGACCGCCTGAAACACACAAATGATAGTGGATGCTTAGAGCTGTACCAGAACTTGGCACCCAAGGAATACCAAGTGGTTCTTTCCACCAGTGCCTTCTTACCTCATTCACTTGACCTTGACTGCTGAGATCTGGCTTTACCTCCTAAGAACAAAGACAAAGAACAATGCTGTAACAAAGCCACCAGTTACACTTGCTGAGGAAACACAAACAGTGACTGACCTTCCTGTGGGAACCCCGTCACCCGGTATAGGGCGCTCTGGCACGGATTTAATCTGTCTGCATCTGCAAGAAAGTGATGACAAAAGTCAAAGGGCTGCATGAGAACTTCACAGCTCCAGCCATCTTCTGACAATCTAGAAATATCATCTAGAGGACAAACTGCACCCTACATTACAAATTTCAAGTCCCCAAGCCTCGTTCTATTACACCGATATGCCAGGGTATGCAGCAGGGCAGAGCAGCTCTGGGCCAAACCCATGCAGGCACCCATGACAGAGGAGATGACAAACGAGAGGATACAACAAGGAGAGAGAACTCA
The DNA here is from genome assembly GCF_041296385.1 of Aphelocoma coerulescens. Lineage (NCBI taxonomy): Eukaryota > Metazoa > Chordata > Aves > Passeriformes > Corvidae > Aphelocoma > Aphelocoma coerulescens. The sequence continues at coordinate 168,438,615 of NC_091015.1, forward strand.
GGGTGGAAAGCATGACTGCAAGCACATCAAAGGGCTAAGGCAAAAGAGCTGTGACACAGGACACCCAAAAGACATGGCATGCACTATAGACAAGTGACACAACATGCACTGCGATTGCTCTGCCCTGCGCACCTCAGCATTGTCATCAAATGTGAGACTTTCACTTTATGCGGGCTAAGGCGCCCCTTCTTGGGTATCCCCATCTCCAAAGCTGACGCAAAAATCCCTCCCAGCGAGGCCCGACTCGATACTCCGATTTCATCCCCTTGACTTATCTCTCAGACGTCCTGAGATGTGAATCCACCTGGGACGCAAAAGAAGACCGCCTCACCACCCTGGAAGCTCCTACCATCGCCGGGCTTTTGTCTTTTAGATGGCTACAATAAAGAAAACCAAACATCAGTACAGGAACTTCGTGGCACATTGGCCAAGCCCCCAACAGTTCCACTACTCACCGTCTCCTAAGAAGGCCGGGGTCCTTGGGCCCCACGCTTTGGCCACGCCCCGAGGCCGATACCGTCATCGCAGGGTATACCTGAGTTAAGAGGAGAGGAGGTGATGCGGGACTGCTGAAACTTGAGCGGACCCTCGCTTCCCCCCCCCCGACTTGCCGCAACTCCTCGGCCGTCGCCAAAGGCTACCGGGACGGTACCTTCGCATGGAAAAGGTAAAGGCTTCATCGCAGAGTCCCGTGATACTTGCGGAGGACTCAGGAGGGCGGCAAGACAAGTCCGTCAGCCAGTCGGCGAGGAGTTCGGTGTAATATAAGGGGACTACCTGAAACACACAAATGACAATGGATGCTTAGAGCTGTACCAGAACTTGGCATCCAAGGCATAACAAGTGGTTCTTTCCACCAGTGACTTCTTACCTCATTCACTTGACCTTGACTGCTAAGATCTGGCTTTACCTCCTAAGAACAAAGACAAAGAACAATCCTGTAACACAGCCACCATTTATGTTTGCCCTGCAAAGACAAACAGTGACCGACCTTCAGGTGGGAACCCCCTCACACGGTATGGGGCGCTCTGCCACGGATTTAATCTGTCTGCATCTGCAAGAAAGTGATGACAAAAGTCAAAGAGCTGCATTAGAACTTCACAGCTCCAGCCATCCTGTATGAGTCTAGGAATACCATCTTGAGGCCAAACTACAACCTACACCACAAATTCCACATCCCCAGGCCTTGTCCTATTACACCCATACTCCACAGTATGCATCAGGGAAGAGCAGCTCTGGGCCAAACCCACTCAGGCACCCGTGACACAGAAGATGACAAACAAGGGGACACAACAAGGAGAGAAAACTCTAGGCTAGATGATCACAAGGACCGAGCAAATGAGGAATGAGATGACCACGGCGAGACCGACGGTGAGCCAACAAGGCTGCAAGAACCCTGGCAGAGGAGGATGATAACAGAAGGGCTTATTCCAAGAACCGCAAAGATGGACGCCCGAGAATTGGACGGGTGGAATCCTCTAGCTATCTTCACATTCTTACAAGCCTTCATCCTCTATAATGGATCATTGCAGTGCACAGCTGACAATGCAGCTCAGAACAAGACCTGAAAAGACACCTGACTCAACGTCGCTGAAGAGAGACGTGATCCTGATGCACCTCCAAGCTCACGAGTCAAAGGATCAATGGTATCGGCACCACACTGAGGAACACCAAGAACAGAGACGCTAAGAATAATGCCCAGCGTTTGCGATAAGCATCTCAAAGGGCTAAGGCAAAAGACCTGTGACATGAGATGCACAAAAGACAGAGAACGCACAATAGACAGGTGACATGTACCAGGCCTGCTCTGCCCTGCGCACCTCAGCACTGTGATCAAAAGCAAGACTTAAGCTTTATGGGGCCTAAGGGGCCCCTTCTTGGGTATCCCCACCTCCAAATCTGACTCAAAAATACCTCCTGGTGAGTCCCAACTCAACACCCTGCTTTCACCCCTACTGTGGGTCACAGGTCTCAACTTATCTCTTGGATGTCTGGGGATGTCAATCTGCCTCGGGTGCAAAAGAAGGCTGCATCACCATGCGGGAAGCTCGTGCCTTCACCGGGCTGGTTCTCTCTTGGTCAGCTACAATAAAGAAAACCAGACAAACATCAGTGCATGAACTTAGTGGCACCTCAGCCAAAACCTGTCAATTCTGCCACTCACCGTCTCCTAAAAAGGCTGGCCTCCTCAGGCCGCACGCTTTGGCCACGCTCTGAGGCCAACGCCATCGTCACAGAGTATACCTGGGTTCAGAGGAGACGAGGTGATGCGGCATTGCCGAAACTTGAGTGGGCCCTCGCGCCTCCCTCCCTCCGCAACTCACTGCAACTACCTGGGCGTTGCCGAAGGCAACCTGGACGGCACGTTCAAATGGAAAAGGTAAAGGCTTCGTCACAGAGTCCTGTAATACTTCCGGCGGGCTAACGACAGCGGCGAGCCAGGTCCATCAGCCAGTTGGCAAGGAGTTTCACCATAATACATGGGGACTGCCTGAAGCACACAAATGACAATGGATGCTTAAAGCTTAGAGTGCCAGAACTTGGCATCGAAACAATAACAACCCGTTCAGTACACCGGTCACCACTTACCTCGCTAACTCGACTTTGACTGCTGAGATCTGGCATTACCTCCTAAAAACAAAAGACAAAGAATGATGCTGTGACACAGCCACCAATTACACTTGCCCCCCAAACAAACGGCGACTGACCTTCCTGCAGGAAACCCCCTCACCTGGTATGGGGCGCTCTGCCACGGATTTAATCTGTCTGCATCTGCAAGAAAGTGATGACAAAAGTCAAAGGGCTGCATGAGAACTTCACAGCTCCAGCCATCTTGTGACAACCTAGGAATATCATCTAGAGGCCAGACTACACCCTACATTATGGATTTAAGGGCCTTGGGCCTTGTTCTATTACACCTATATGCCAGAGTATGCAGCAGGGCGGAGCAGCTCTGGGCCATTCCATGCAGGCACCCGTGACACAGGAGATGACAAAAGAGGGGATGCAATGAGGAGAGAGAACACTCGGCGAAAAGCGTGACTGCAAGCACATCAGAGGGCTAAGGCAAAAGACCCGTGACACAAGATGGCCAAAAGACACGGCATGCACAATAGACAAGTGACGCAAGATGCACTCGGATTGCTCTGCCCTGCGCACCTCAGCATTGCGATCAAATGTGACGCTTTCCCATTATGCAGGCTAAGGGGCCCCTTCTTGGACATCCCCATCTCCAAAGCTGACTCAAAACTCCCTCCCAGCAAGCCCCGCCCCGACACCCCGCTTTCATTCCCTCCGTGGGTCATATCCCTCAACTTATCTCTCGGACATCTGGGGATGTGAATCTTCCTGGGGCACAAAAGAAGGCGGCCTCTCGCCGGCCCAGAAGCTCCTGCCATTGCCAGGCTGTTGTCTCTCAGTCAGCTACAATAAAGACAACCAAACATCAGTATATGAGCTTAGTGGCATGTCAGCCAAAACCCAACAATTCCACTACTCACCGTCTACTAACAGAGCCCGGGTCCTCAGGCCGCACGCTCTGGCTGCGCTCCAAGGCCGACGCCATCATCGCAGGGTATACCTGGGTTGAGTGGAGACGAGGTTATGCAGCATTGCTGAAACTTGAGTGGACCCTTGTTCCTCCTCCCTCCCCGACATGCTGCAACTCCTCGGCCGTTGCCGAAGGCTACCCAGACGGTACCTGCGCATGGAAAAGGTAAAGGCTTCATCGCAGAATCCCATGATACTTGCAGAGGACTCACGAGGGCAGCGAGCCAGGTCCATCAGCCAGTCGGTGAGGGGTTTCAGTGTAATACAAGGGGACCGCCTGAAACACACAAATGACAGTGGATGCTTAGAGCTGTACCAGAACTTGGCACCCAAGGCATAACAAGTGGTTCTTTCCACCAGTGACTTCTTACCTCATTCACTTGACCTTGACTGCTAAGATCTGGCTTTACCTCCTAAGAACAAAGACAAAGAACAATCCTGTAACACAGCCACCATTTATGTTTGCCCTGCAAAGACAAACAGTGACCGACCCTCAGGTGGGAACCCCGTCACCCGGTATGGGGCGCTCTGCCGCAGATTTAATCCATCTGCATCTGCAAGAAAGTGATGACAAAAGTCAAAGAGCTGCATTAGAACTTCACAGCTCCAGCCATCCTGTATGAGTCTAGGAATACCATCTTGAGGCCAAACTACAACCTACACCACAAATTCCACATCCCCAGGCCTTGTCCTATTACACCCATACTCCACAGTATGCATCAGGGCAGAGCAGCTCTGGGCCAAACCCACTCAGGCACCCGTGACACAGAAGATGACAAACAAGGGGACACAACAAGGAGAGAAAACTCTAGGCTAGATGATCACAAGGACCGAGCAAATGAGGAATGAGATGACCACGGCGAGACCGACGGTGAGCCAACGAGGCTGCAAGAACCCTGGCAGAGGAGGATGATAACAGAAGGGCTTATTCCAAGAACCGCAAAGATGGATGCCCGAGAATTGGACGGGTGGAATCCTCTAGCTATCTTCACATTCTTACAAGCCTTCATCCTCTATAATGGATCATTGCAGTGCACAGCTGACAATGCAGCTCAGAACAAGACCTGAAAAGACACCCGACTCAACGTCGCTGAAGAGAGACGTGATCCTGATGCACCTCCAAGCTCACGAGTCAAAGGATCAATGGTATCGGCACCACACTGAGGAACACCAAGAACAGAGACGCTAAGAATAATGCCCAGCGTTTGCGATAAGCATCTCAAAGGGCTAAGGCAAAAGACCTGTGACATGAGATGCACAAAAGACAGCGAACGCACAATAGACAGGTGACACGTACCAGGCCTGCTCTGCCCTGCGCACCTCGGCACTGTGATCAAAAGCAAGACTTAAGCTTTATGGGGCCTAAGGGGCCCCTTCTTGGGTATCCCCACCTCCAAATCTGACTCAAAAATACCTCCTGGTGAGTCCCAACTCAACACCCTGCTTTCACCCCTACTGTGGGTCACAGGTCTCAACTTATCTCTTGGATGTCTGGGGATGTCAATCTGCCTCGGGTGCAAAAGAAGGCTGCATCACCATGCGGGAAGCTCGTGCCTTCACCGGGCTGGTTCTCTCTTGGTCAGCTACAATAAAGAAAACCAGACAAACATCAGTGCATGAACTTAGTGGCACCTCAGCCAAAACCTGTCAATTCTGCCACTCACCGTCTCCTAAAAAGGCTGGCCTCCTCAGGCCGCACGCTTTGGCCACGCTCTGAGGCCAACGCCATCGTCACAGAGTATACCTGGGTTAAGAGGAGACGAGGTGATGCGGCATTGCCGAAACTTGAGTGGGCCCTCGCGCCTCCCTCCCTCCGCAACTCACTGCAACTACCTGGGCGTTGCCGAAGGCAACCTGGACGGCACGTTCAAATGGAAAAGGTAAAGGCTTCGTCACAGAGTCCTGTAATACTTCCGGAGGGCTAACGACAGCGGCGAGCCAGGTCCATCAGCCAGTTGGCAAGGAGTTTCACCATAACACATGGGGACTGCCTGAAGCACACAAATGACAATGGATGCTTAAAGCTTAGAGTGCCAGAACTTGGCATCGAAACAATAACAACCCGTTCAGTACACCGGTCACCACTTACCTCGCTAACTCGACTTTGACTGCTGAGATCTGGCATTACCTCCTAAAAACAAAGACAAAGAACGATGCTGTGACACAGCCACCAATTACACTTGCCCCCCAAACAAACGGCGACTGACCTTCCTGCAGGAAACCCCCTCACCTGGTATGGGGCGCTCTGCCACGGATTTAATCTGTCTGCATCTGCAAGAAAGTGATGACAAAAGTCAAAGGGCTGCGTGAGAACTTCACAGCTCCAGCCATCTTCTGACAACCTAGGAATATCATCTAGAGGCCAGACTACACCCTACATTATGGATTTAAAGGCCTTGGGCCTTGTTCTATTACACCTATATGCCAGAGTATGCAGCAGGGCAGAGCAGCTCTGGGCCATTCCATGCAGGCACCCGTGACACAGGAGATGACAAAAGAGGGGATGCAATGAGGAGAGAGAACACTCGGCGAAAAGCGTGACTGCAAGCACATCAAAGGGCTAAGGCAAAAGACCCGTGACACAAGATGGCCAAAAGACACGGCATGCACAATAGACAAGTGACGCAAGATGCACTCGGATTGCTCTGCCCTGCGCACCTCAGCATTGCGATCAAATGTGAGGCTTTCCCATTATGCGGGCTAAGGGGCCCCTTCTTGGACGTCCCCATCTCCAAAGCTGACTCAAAACTCCCTCCCCAAGAGCCCCGCCCCGACACCCCGCTTTCATTCCCTCCGTGGGTCATATCCCTCAACTTATCTCTCGGACATCTGGGGATGTGAATCTTCCTGGGGCGCAAAAGAAGGCGGCCTCTCGCCGGCCCAGAAGCTCCTGCCATTGCCAGGCTGTTGTCTCTCAGTCAGCTACAATAAAGACAACCAAACATCAGTATATGAGCTTAGTGGCATGTCAGCCAAAACCCATCAATTCCGCTACTCACCGTCTACTAAGAGAGCCCGGGTCCTCAGGCCGCACGCTCTGGCTGCGCTCCAAGGCCGACGCCATCATCGCAGGGTATACCTGGGTTGAGTGGAGACGAGGTTATGCAGCATTGCTGAAACTTGAGTGGACCCTTGTTCCTCCTCCCTCCCCGACATGCTGCAACTCCTCGGCCGTTGCCGAAGGCTACCCAGACGGTACCTGCGCATGGAAAAGGTAAAGGCTTCATCGCAGAATCCCATGATACTTGCAGAGGACTCACGAGGGCAGCGAGCCAGGTCCATCAGCCAGTCGGTGAGGGGTTTCAGTGTAATACAAGGGGACCGCCTGAAACACACAAATGATAGTGGATGCTTAGAGCTGTACCAGAACTTGGCACCCAAGGAATACCAAGTGGTTCTTTCCACCAGTGCCTTCTTACCTCATTCACTTGACCTTGACTGCTGAGATCTGGCTTTACCTCCTAAGAACAAAGACAAAGAACAATGCTGTAACAAAGCCACCAGTTACACTTGCTGAGGAAACACAAACAGTGACTGACCTTCCTGTGGGAACCCCGTCACCCGGTATAGGGCGCTCTGGCACGGATTTAATCTGTCTGCATCTGCAAGAAAGTGATGACAAAAGTCAAAGGGCTGCATGAGAACTTCACAGCTCCAGCCATCTTCTGACAATCTAGAAATATCATCTAGAGGACAAACTGCACCCTACATTACAAATTTCAAGTCCCCAAGCCTCGTTCTATTACACCGATATGCCAGGGTATGCAGCAGGGCAGAGCAGCTCTGGGCCAAACCCATGCAGGCACCCATGACAGAGGAGATGACAAACGAGAGGATACAACAAGGAGAGAGAACTCAGGGTGGAAAGCATGACTGCAAGCACATCAAAGGGCTAAGGCAAAAGAGCTGTGACACAGGACACCCAAAAGACATGGCATGCACTATAGACAAGTGACACAACATGCACTGCGATTGCTCTGCCCTGCGCACCTCAGCATTGTCATCAAATGTGAGACTTTCACTTTATGCGGGCTAAGGCGCCCCTTCTTGGGTATCCCCATCTCCAAAGCTGACGCAAAAATCCCTCCCAGCGAGGCCCGACTCGATACTCCGATTTCATCCCCTTGACTTATCTCTCAGACGTCCTGAGATGTGAATCCACCTGGGACGCAAAAGAAGACCGCCTCACCACCCTGGAAGCTCCTACCATCGCCGGGCTTTTGTCTTTTAGATGGCTACAATAAAGAAAACCAAACATCAGTACAGGAACTTCGTGGCACATTGGCCAAGCCCCCAACAGTTCCACTACTCACCGTCTCCTAAGAAGGCCGGGGTCCTTGGGCCCCACGCTTTGGCCACGCCCCGAGGCCGATACCGTCATCGCAGGGTATACCTGAGTTAAGAGGAGAGGAGGTGATGCGGGACTGCTGAAACTTGAGCGGACCCTCGCTTCCCCCCCCCGACTTGCCGCAACTCCTCGGCCGTCGCCAAAGGCTACCGGGACGGTACCTTCGCATGGAAAAGGTAAAGGCTTCATCGCAGAGTCCCGTGATACTTGCGGAGGACTCAGGAGGGCGGCAAGACAAGTCCGTCAGCCAGTCGGCGAGGAGTTCGGTGTAATATAAGGGGACTACCTGAAACACACAAATGACAATGGATGCTTAGAGCTGTACCAGAACTTGGCATCCAAGGCATAACAAGTGGTTCTTTCCACCAGTGACTTCTTACCTCATTCACTTGACCTTGACTGCTAAGATCTGGCTTTACCTCCTAAGAACAAAGACAAAGAACAATCCTGTAACACAGCCACCATTTATGTTTGCCCTGCAAAGACAAACAGTGACCGACCTTCAGGTGGGAACCCCCTCACACGGTATGGGGCGCTCTGCCACGGATTTAATCTGTCTGCATCTGCAAGAAAGTGATGACAAAAGTCAAAGAGCTGCATTAGAACTTCACAGCTCCAGCCATCCTGTATGAGTCTAGGAATACCATCTTGAGGCCAAACTACAACCTACACCACAAATTCCACATCCCCAGGCCTTGTCCTATTACACCCATACTCCACAGTATGCATCAGGGAAGAGCAGCTCTGGGCCAAACCCACTCAGGCACCCGTGACACAGAAGATGACAAACAAGGGGACACAACAAGGAGAGAAAACTCTAGGCTAGATGATCACAAGGACCGAGCAAATGAGGAATGAGATGACCACGGCGAGACCGACGGTGAGCCAACAAGGCTGCAAGAACCCTGGCAGAGGAGGATGATAACAGAAGGGCTTATTCCAAGAACCGCAAAGATGGACGCCCGAGAATTGGACGGGTGGAATCCTCTAGCTATCTTCACATTCTTACAAGCCTTCATCCTCTATAATGGATCATTGCAGTGCACAGCTGACAATGCAGCTCAGAACAAGACCTGAAAAGACACCTGACTCAACGTCGCTGAAGAGAGACGTGATCCTGATGCACCTCCAAGCTCACGAGTCAAAGGATCAATGGTATCGGCACCACACTGAGGAACACCAAGAACAGAGACGCTAAGAATAATGCCCAGCGTTTGCGATAAGCATCTCAAAGGGCTAAGGCAAAAGACCTGTGACATGAGATGCACAAAAGACAGAGAACGCACAATAGACAGGTGACATGTACCAGGCCTGCTCTGCCCTGCGCACCTCAGCACTGTGATCAAAAGCAAGACTTAAGCTTTATGGGGCCTAAGGGGCCCCTTCTTGGGTATCCCCACCTCCAAATCTGACTCAAAAATACCTCCTGGTGAGTCCCAACTCAACACCCTGCTTTCACCCCTACTGTGGGTCACAGGTCTCAACTTATCTCTTGGATGTCTGGGGATGTCAATCTGCCTCGGGTGCAAAAGAAGGCTGCATCACCATGCGGGAAGCTCGTGCCTTCACCGGGCTGGTTCTCTCTTGGTCAGCTACAATAAAGAAAACCAGACAAACATCAGTGCATGAACTTAGTGGCACCTCAGCCAAAACCTGTCAATTCTGCCACTCACCGTCTCCTAAAAAGGCTGGCCTCCTCAGGCCGCACGCTTTGGCCACGCTCTGAGGCCAACGCCATCGTCATCGTCACAGAGTATACCTGGGTTCAGAGGAGACGAGGTGATGCGGCATTGCCGAAACTTGAGTGGGCCCTCGCGCCTCCCTCCCTCCGCAACTCACTGCAACTACCTGGGCGTTGCCGAAGGCAACCTGGACGGCACGTTCAAATGGAAAAGGTAAAGGCTTCGTCACAGAGTCCTGTAATACTTCCGGCGGGCTAACGACAGCGGCGAGCCAGGTCCATCAGCCAGTTGGCAAGGAGTTTCACCATAATACATGGGGACTGCCTGAAGCACACAAATGACAATGGATGCTTAAAGCTTAGAGTGCCAGAACTTGGCATCGAAACAATAACAACCCGTTCAGTACACCGGTCACCACTTACCTCGCTAACTCGACTTTGACTGCTGAGATCTGGCATTACCTCCTAAAAACAAAAGACAAAGAATGATGCTGTGACACAGCCACCAATTACACTTGCCCCCCAAACAAACGGCGACTGACCTTCCTGCAGGAAACCCCCTCACCTGGTATGGGGCGCTCTGCCACGGATTTAATCTGTCTGCATCTGCAAGAAAGTGATGACAAAAGTCAAAGGGCTGCATGAGAACTTCACAGCTCCAGCCATCTTGTGACAACCTAGGTATATCATCTAGAGGCCAGACTACACCCTACATTATGGATTTAAGGGCCTTGGGCCTTGTTCTATTACACCTATATGCCAGAGTATGCAGCAGGGCGGAGCAGCTCTGGGCCATTCCATGCAGGCACCCGTGACACAGGAGATGACAAAAGAGGGGATGCAATGAGGAGAGAGAACACTCGGCGAAAAGCGTGACTGCAAGCACATCAGAGGGCTAAGGCAAAAGACCCGTGACACAAGATGGCCAAAAGACACGGCATGCACAATAGACAAGTGACGCAAGATGCACTCGGATTGCTCTGCCCTGCGCACCTCAGCATTGCGATCAAATGTGACGCTTTCCCATTATGCAGGCTAAGGGGCCCCTTCTTGGACATCCCCATCTCCAAAGCTGACTCAAAACTCCCTCCCAGCAAGCCCCGCCCCGACACCCCGCTTTCATTCCCTCCGTGGGTCATATCCCTCAACTTATCTCTCGGACATCTGGGGATGTGAATCTTCCTGGGGCACAAAAGAAGGCGGCCTCTCGCCGGCCCAGAAGCTCCTGCCATTGCCAGGCTGTTGTCTCTCAGTCAGCTACAATAAAGACAACCAAACATCAGTATATGAGCTTAGTGGCATGTCAGCCAAAACCCAACAATTCCACTACTCACCGTCTACTAACAGAGCCCGGGTCCTCAGGCCGCACGCTCTGGCTGCGCTCCAAGGCCGACGCCATCATCGCAGGGTATACCTGGGTTGAGTGGAGACGAGGTTATGCAGCATTGCTGAAACTTGAGTGGACCCTTGTTCCTCCTCCCTCCCCGACATGCTGCAACTCCTCGGCCGTTGCTGAAGGCTACCCAGACGGTACCTGCGCATGGAAAAGGTAAAGGCTTCATCGCAGAATCCCATGATACTTGCAGAGGACTCACGAGGGCAGCGAGCCAGGTCCATCAGCCAGTCGGTGAGGGGTTTCAGTGTAATACAAGGGGACCGCCTGAAACACACAAATGACAGTGGATGCTTAGAGCTGTACCAGAACTTGGCACCCAAGGCATAACAAGTGGTTCTTTCCACCAGTGACTTCTTACCTCATTCACTTGACCTTGACTGCTAAGATCTGGCTTTACCTCCTAAGAACAAAGACAAAGAACAATCCTGTAACACAGCCACCATTTATGTTTGCCCTGCAAAGACAAACAGTGACCGACCTTCAGGTGGGAACCCCCTCACACGGTATGGGGCGCTCTGCCGCAGATTTAATCCATCTGCATCTGCAAGAAAGTGATGACAAAAGTCAAAGAGCTGCATTAGAACTTCACAGCTCCAGCCATCCTGTATGAGTCTAGGAATACCATCTTGAGGCCAAACTACAACCTACACCACAAATTCCACATCCCCAGGCCTTGTCCTATTACACCCATACTCCACAGTATGCATCAGGGCAGAGCAGCTCTGGGCCAAACCCACTCAGGCACCCGTGACACAGAAGATGACAAACAAGGGGACACAACAAGGAGAGAAAACTCTAGGCTAGATGATCACAAGGACCGAGCCAATGAGGAATGAGATGACCACGGCGAGACCGACAGTGAGCCAACGAGGCTGCAAGAACCCTGGCAGAGGAGGATGATAACAGAAGGGCTTATTCCAAGAACCGCAAAGATGGATGCCCGAGAATTGGACGGGTGGAATCCTCTAGCTATCTTCACATTCTTACAAGCCTTCATCCTCTATAACGGATCATTGCAGTGCACAGCTGACAATGCAGCTCAGAACAAGACCTGAAAAGACACCCGACTCAACGTCGCTGAAGAGAGACGTGATCCTGATGCACCTCCAAGCTCACGAGTCAAAGGATCAATGGTATCGGCACCACACTGAGGAACACCAAGAACAGAGACGCTAAGAATAATGCCCAGCGTTTGCGATAAGCATCTCAAAGGGCTAAGGCAAAAGACCTGTGACATGAGATGCACAAAAGACAGCGAACGCACAATAGACAGGTGACACGTACCAGGCCTGCTCTGCCCTGCGCACCTCGGCACTGTGATCAAAAGCAAGACTTAAGCTTTATGGGGCCTAAGGGGCCCCTTCTTGGGTATCCCCACCTCCAAATCTGACTCAAAAATACCTCCTGGTGAGTCCCAACTCAACACCCTGCTTTCACCCCTACTGTGGGTCACAGGTCTCAACTTATCTCTTGGATGTCTGGGGATGTCAATCTGCCTCGGGTGCAAAAGAAGGCTGCATCACCATGCGGGAAGCTCGTGCCTTCACCGGGCTGGTTCTCTCTTGGTCAGCTACAATAAAGAAAACCAGACAAACATCAGTGCATGAACTTAGTGGCACCTCAGCCAAAACCTGTCAATTCTGCCACTCACCGTCTCCTAAAAAGGCTGGCCTCCTCAGGCCGCACGCTTTGGCCACGCTCTGAGGCCAACGCCATCGTCACAGAGTATACCTGGGTTAAGAGGAGACGAGGTGATGCGGCATTGCCGAAACTTGAGTGGGCCCTCGCTCCTCCCTCCCTCCGCAACTCACTGCAACTACCTGGGCGTTGCCGAAGGCAACCTGGACGGCACGTTCAAATGGAAAAGGTAAAGGCTTCGTCACAGAGTCCTGTAATACTTCCGGAGGGCTAACGACAGCGGCGAGCCAGGTCCATCAGCCAGTTGGCAAGGAGTTTCACCATAATACATGGGGACTGCCTGAAGCACACAAATGACAATGGATGCTTAAAGCTTAGAGTGCCAGAACTTGGCATCGAAACAATAACAACCCATTCAGTACACCGGTCACCACTTACCTCGCTAACTCGACTTTGACTGCTGAGATCTGGCATTACCTCCTAAAAACAAAGACAAAGAACGATGCTGTGACACAGCCACCAATTACACTTGCCCCGCAAACAAACGGCGACTGGCCTTCCTGCAGGAAACCCCCTCACCTGGTATGGGGCGCTCTGCCACGGATTTAATCTGTCTGCATCTGCAAGAAAGTGATGACAAAAGTCAAAGGGCTGCATGAGAACTTCACAGCTCCAGCCATCTTCTGACAATCTAAAAATATCAACTAGAGGACAAACTGCACCCTACATTACAAATTTCAAGTCCCCAAGCCTTGTTCTATTACACCTATATGCCAGAGTATGCAGCAGGGCAGAGCAGCTCTGGGCCGCACCCATGAAAGAGGAGGTGACAAATGAGAGAATACAACAAGGAGAGAGAACTCAGGGTGGAAAGCATGACTGCAAGCACATCAAAGGGCTAAGGCAAAAGACCTGTGACACAAGACACCCAAAAGACATGGCATGCACTATAGACAAGTGACACAACATGCACTGCGATTGCTCTGCCCTGTGCACCTCAGCATTGTCATCAAATGTGAGACTTTCATTTTATGCAGGCTAAGGCGCCCCTTCTTGGGTATCCCCATCTCCAAAGCTGACGCAAAAATCTCTCCCGGCGAGGCCCGACTCGATACTCCGCTTTCATCCCCTTGACTTATCTCTCGGACGTCCTGAGATGTGAATCCACCTGGGACGCAAAAGAAGACCGCCTCACCATCCTGGAAGCTCCTACCATCGCCGGGCTTTTGTCTTTTAGACGGCTACAATAAAGAAAACCAAACATCAGTACAGGAACTTCGTGGCACATTGGCCAAGCCCCCAGCAGTTCCACTACTCACTGTCTCCTAAGAAGGCCAGGGTCCTCGGGCCACACGCTCTGGCCGCGCTCCAAGGCCAACGCCATCATCGCAGGGTATACCTGGGTTGAGTGGAGACGAGGTTATGCAGCATTGCTGAAACTTGAGTGGACCCTTGTTCCTCCTCCCTCCCCGACATGCTGCAACTCTTCGGCCGTTGCCGAAGGCTACCCAGACGGTACCTTCACCTGGAAAAGGTAAAGGCTTCATCACAGAGTCCCATGATACTTGCAGAGGACTCAGGAGGGCAGCGAGCATCAGGGCAGTATGCATCAGGGAAGAGCAGCTCTGGGCCAAACCCACTCAGGCACCCGTGACACAGAAGATGACAAACAAGGGGACACAACAAGGAGAGAAAACTCTGGGCTAGATGATCACAAGGACCGAGCAAATGAGGAATGAGATGACCATGGCGAGACCGACGGTGAGCCAACGAGGCTGCAAGAACCCCGGCAGAAGAGGATGATAACAGAAGGGCTTATTCCAAGAACCGCAAAGATGGATGCCCGAGAATTGGATGGGTGGAATCCTCCAGCTAGCTTCACATTCTTAAAAGTCCCCATGCTCTATAATGGATCGTTGCAGGGCACAGCTGACAATGCAGCTCAGAACAAGACCTGAAAAGACACCCGACTCAACGTCGCCGAAGAGAGACGTGATTCTAATGCACCTCCAAGCTCACAAATCAAAGGATCAATGGTATCGGCACCACACTGAGGAACACCAAGAACAGAGACGCTAAGAATAATGCCCAGCGTTTGCGATAAGCATCTCAAAGGACTAAGGCAAAAGACCTGTGACATGAGATGCACAAAAGACAGAGAACACACAATAGACAAGTGAAATGTACCAGGCCTGCTCTGCCCTGCGCACCTCGGCACTGTAATCCAAAGCAAGACTTAAGCTTTATGGGGCCTAAGGGGTCCCTTCTTGGGTATCCCCACCTCCAAACCTGACTCAAAAATATCTCTGGTGAGTCCCAACTCAAGGCCCAGCTTTCACTCCTACTGTGGGTCACAGGTCTCGACTTATCTCTTGGAGGTCTGAGGATGTCAATCTGTCTCAGGTGCAAAAGAAGGCTGCATCACCATGCGGGAAGCTCATGCCTTCATGGGGCCGGTTATCTCTTGGTGAACTACAATAAACAAAACGAAACAGACATCAGTGCATGAACTTAGAGGCACCTCAGCCAAAACCTGTCAATTCTGCCACTCACCGTCCCCTTAGAAGGCCGGGGTCCTCGGGCCGCACGCTTTTGCCAAGCTCCTAGGCCAACGCCATCGCCATTATCGCAGGGTATACTGGGGTTAAGAGGAGACAAGGTGATGCGACACTGCCGAAACTTGAAGGGGCCCTCGCTCCTCCCTCCCTCCACAACTCAGAGCAACTACTCGGCCGTTGCCGAAGGCTTCCCGGATGGTACCTTCACATGGAGAAGGTAAAGGCTTCGACGCAGAGTCCCGTAATACTTCTGGAGGGGTCACCAGTGCGGCAAGCCGGGTCTGTCAGCCGGTCAGCGAGAGGTTTTGATGTAATACAAGCAGACCATCTAAAACACACAAATGACAATGGATGCTTAGAGCTGTACCAGAACTTGGCACCCAAGGCATAACAAGTGCTTCTTTCCACCAGTGACTTCTTACCTCGTTCACTTGACCTTGACTGCTGAGATCTGGCTTTACCACCTAAGAACAAAGACAAAGAACAATCCTGTAACACAGCCACCACTTACACTTGCTCTGCAAACACAAAAGGTGACTGACCTTCCTGCAGGAAACCCCCTCACCTGGTATGGGGCGCTCTGCCACGGATTTAATCTGTCTGCATCTGCAAGAAAGTGATGACAAAAGTCAAAGGGCTGCATGAGAACTTCACAGCTCCAGCCATCCTGTGTCAATCTACGAATATCATCTAGAGCCCAAACTACACCCTACATTACAGATTTAAAGGCCTTGGGCCTTGTTCTATTACACCGATATGCCAGAGTATGCAGCAGGGCAGAGCAGCTCTGGGCCTAACCCATGCAGGCACCCGTGACACAGGAGATGACAAACGAGGGGATGCAACGAAGAGAGAGAACACTTGGCAAAAAGCATGACTACAAGCACATCAAAGGGCTAAGGCAAAAGACCTGTGACACAAGATGGCCAAAAGACACGGCATGCACAATAGACAAGTGACACATCATGCACTCAGATTGCTCTGCCCTGTGCACCTCAGCATTGAGATCAAGTGTGAGACTTTTCCATTATGTGGGCTAAGGCGCCCCTTCTTGGGTATCCCCATCTCCAAAGCTGACTCAAAACTCCCTCCCCAAGAGCCCCGACCCAACACCCCACTTTCATTCCCTCCGTGGGTCGCAGCCCGTCAACTTATCTCTCGGATATCTGGGGATGTGAATCTTCCCGGGGTGCAAAAGAAGGCGGCCTCTCGCCGGCCCAGAAGCTTCTGCCATTGCCAGGCTGTTGTCTCTCAGTCAGCTACAATAAAGACAACCAAACATCAGTACTTGAACTTAGTGGCATGTCAGCCAAAACCCATCAATTCCAGTACTCACTGTCTCCTAAGAAGGCCAGGGTCCTCGGGCCACACGCTCTGGCCGCGCTCCAAGGCCGACGCCATCATCGCAGGGTATACCTGGGTTGAGGGGAGACGAGGTTATGCAGCATTGCTGAAACTTGAGTGGACCCTTGTTCCTCCTCCCTCCCTGACATGCTGCAACTCATCGGCCATTGCCGAAGGCTACCCAGACGGTACCTGCGCATGGAAAAGGTAAAGGCTTCATCGCAGAGTCCCATGATACTTGCAGAGGACTCACGAGGCTGGCAAGACGGGTCCTTCGGCCAGTCGGTGAGGATGTTCAGCGTAATACAAGGGGAGCGCCTAAAACACACAAATGACAGTGGATGCTTAGAGCTGTACCAGAACTTGACACCCAAGGAATACCAAGTGGTTCTTTCCACCAGTGACTTCTTACCTCATTCACTTGACCTTGACTGCTTAGATCTGGCTTTACCTCCTAAGAACAAAGACAAAGAACAATCCTGTAACAAAGCCACCAGTTACACTTGCTGAGGAAACACAAACAGTGACTGACCTTCCTGCAGGAAACCCCCTCACCCGGTATACGGCGCTCTGCCACGGATTTAATCTGTCTGCATCTGCAAGAAAGTGATGACAAAAGTCAAAGGGCTGCATGAGAACTTCACAGCTCCAGCCATCTTCTGACAATCTAGAAATATCATCTAGAGGACAAACTGCACCCTACATTACAAATTTCAAGTCCCCAAGCCTCGTTCTATTACACCGATATGCCAGGGTATGCAGCAGGGCAGAGCAGCTCTGGGCCAAACCCATGCAGGCACCCGTGACACAGGAGATGACAAAAGAGGGGATGCAATGAAGAGAGAGAACTCTTGGCAAAAAGCATGACTGCAAGCACATTGAAGGGCTAAGGCAAAAGACCTGTGACACAAGATGGCCAAAAGACACGGCATGCACAATAGACAAGTGACACATCATGCACACGGATTGCTCTGCCCTGCGCACCTCAGCATTGAGATCAAATGTGAGGCTTTCCCATTATATGGGCTAAGGGGCCCCTTCTTGGACATCCCTATCTCCAAAGCTGACTCAAAACTCCCTCCCGGTAAGCCCCAACTCGACACCACCTTGCTGTCATTCCCTCCGTGGGTCATATCCCTCAACTTATCTCTTGGACATCTGGGGATGTGAATCTTCCTGGGGCACAAAAGAAGGCTGCCTCTCGCCATCCCCGAAGCTCCTGCCATTGCCAGGCAGTTGTCTCTCAGTCAGCTACCATAAAGAAAACCAAACATCAGTACAGGAACTTCGTGGCACATCAGCCAAAACCCAACAATTCCACTACTCACCGTCTCCTAAGAGGGCCCGGATCCTCAGGCCGCACCTCAAGGCTGGCACCATCATCACAGGCTATACCTAGGTTGAGTGGAGACGAGGTGATAAGGCATTGCTGAAACTTGAGTGGACGCTCACTCCTCCTCCCTCCCTCCCTGACTTGCTGCAACTCCTTGGCCGTTTTCGAACGCTACCCGGATGGTACCCTCACATGGAAAAGGTAAAGGCTTCATCGCAGAATCCCGTGATACTTGCAGAGGACTCAGGAGGGCAGCGAGCCAGGTCCATCGGCCAGTCAGTGAGGGGTTTCAGTGTAATACAAGGGGACCGCCTGAAACACACAAATGACAATGGATGCTTAGAGCTGTACCAGAACTTGACACCCAAGGAATAACAAGTGGTTCTTTCCACCAGTGACTTCTTACCTCGTTCACTTGACCTTGACTGCTGAGATCTGGCTTTACCTCCTAAGAACAAAGACGAAGAACAATCCTGTAACACAGCCACCATTTACACTTGCTCTGCAAAGACCAACAGTGACTGACCTTCCTGCGGGAACCCCCTTAACTGGTACAGGGGCACTCAGCCACGGACTTAATCCATCTGCATCGGAAAGAAACTGAGGACAAAATTCGAAGTGCTGCATGATAACTTAACAGCTCCAGCCATCTTGTGTCAATCTCAGAATACCATCTAGAGGTCAAACTACACCCTACATCACAAATTACAAGTCCACAGGCCTTGTTCTTTTACACCCATATGCCAGAGTATGCATCAGGGCAGAGCAGCTCTGGGCCAAACCCACTCAGGCACCCGTGACACAGGAGATGACAAACGAGGGGACCCAACAAGGAGGGAAAACTCCCTGCTAGATGATCACAAGGACCAAGAGAATGAGGAATGAGACAACTTAGGTGAGACTGACAGTGAGCCAACAGGGCTCCAAGAACCCTGGCAGAAGAGGATGCTAACACAAAGGCTTTATTCAAGAACCGCAAAAATGTATTCTTGAGTTGTCCAGGCAGAATCCTCTAGCTATCTTCGTATTTTCGCAAGTCCTCAACCCCTTTAGTGGATTGTTGCAGGGCACAGCTGTCAGTGCAGCTCAGAACAAGACCTGAAAAGACACCTGACTCAACACTGCTAAAGAGATGCGATTCTGATGCAGCTCCAAGCTCAAGAGTCAAAGGATCAATGGCATCAGCACCACACTGAGGAACACCAAGAACAGAGATGCTAAGAATAACGCCCAGCATTTACAATAAGCATCTCAAAGGGCTAAGGCAAAACACTTGTGACACGAGATGGCCAAAAGACAGAACACACATTAGACAAGTGACATGCACCAGGACTGCTCTGCCCTGCATACCCTGGCATTGTGATCAAAAGCAAGATTTTTCCCTTTATGTTGGCCTAAGGGGCCCCTTCTTGGGTATCCCCACCTCCAAATCTGACTCAAAAATCACTCCCGGCAAGTCCCAACTCAACAACCTGATGTCACCCCCTCTGTGGGTCACAAGCCTCAACTTTTCTCTCAGACGCCTGGGGATGTGAATCTGCCTTGGGCGCAAAAGAAGGCCACCTTGCCATCCTGGAAGCGCCTGCAGTCACTGGGCTGTTCTCTCTCAGTCAGCTACAAAAAAAAAAAACCAAACCCAACATCAGTACATTAGCTTAGTGGCACCTCAGCCAAAACCCGACAATTCTGCTACTCACCGTCTCCTAATAGGGCCAGGGTCCTCGGGCTGCACACTTTGGCCGCACTCCAAGGCTGACACTGTCATTGCAGGGTATACCTGGATTAGGAGGAGACAAGGTGATGTGGCATTGCTGAGACTTGAGCAGACCCTCATTCCTCCTCCCTCCCCAACATGCTGCAGCTCCCCAGCCATTGCTAAAGTCTGCTCAGAAAGACCCTTCGAATGGAAAAGGTGAAGGCTTGGTCAAAGAGTCCCATAATACTTTCAGAGGGCTCACAAGGGTGGCGAGCCGGGTCTGCGGGTTATGGAGGTTCGGAGAACACAAGCAGACCACCTGAAACACACAAATGACAACGGATGCTTGAAGCTCTACCAGAACTTGACACCCAAGGAATAACAACTTTTTCTTTCCACCGGTCACTGCTTACCACGCTCACTTGACATTGACTGCTGCTATCCAGCTTTACTTCCTAAAAATAAAGACAAAGAACAATGCTGGAACATAGCCACCATTTACACTTGCCCTGCAAACACAAACGGTGACTCACCTTCCTGCAGGAATCCCCCTCACCCGGTGTGGGCCGCTCTGCCCCAGATTTAACCCGACTGCATCTGAAAGAAAGTGATGACAAAAGTTAACGCGCTGCATGATAACTTCACAGCTCCAGCCATCCTGTGTCAATCTAGGAATATCATCTAGAGGCCAAATTATACCCTACATAACAAATATCAAGTCCCAGGGCCCTGTCCTATTACAACTATATGCCAGACTGTGCAGCAGGGCAGAGCAGCTCCGGGCCAAACCCATGCAGGCACCTGTGACACAACAGATCATAAACGAGGTGAAGGGATGAGGAGTGAAAACTCTCAGTGAGAAGAATGACTGCAAGCACATTGAAGAGCTAAGACAGAAGACATGAGATGCCCAAAAGAGACAGGGCACACAATAGACAAGTGACATGACATGCACTGGGTCTGCTCTGCCTGGCGCACCTCGGCCTTGTGATCCAAAGTGAGGCTTTCCTTTCATGGGGCCTAAGGGGCCCCTTCTTAGACATCCCCATCTCTGAAGCAGACTCAATATTCCCTCCCGGCGAGCCCCGACCCAACACTCTGCTTTCACCCCCTCGACTTATCTCTCAGACGTGCAGGGATGCAAATCCTCCTCAGGCACAAAAAAAGGCCACCTTGCCATCCAGGAAGCTCCTGCCATCGCCAGGCTGTTCTCTCTTAGAGAGCTACAGTAAAGAAAACCAAACCAAACATCAGTGCACGAACTTAGTGACACCTCGGCCAGAACCCAACAATTCCACCGCTCACCATCCCCTAAGAAGGCCAGGGTTCTCAGGCCGCATGCTTTGGCCGTGCTCCGAGGCCGAGGCCATCGTCGCCACGTATTCCTGGGTTAAGAGGAGACAAGGTGATGCAGCATTACTGAAACTTGAGCAGACCCTCACTCTTCCTCCCTCCCTGACTCACCACAACTACCCGGCCGTTGCCAAAGGGTGCCCGGACAGCAGCTTTGAATGGAAAAGGTAAAGGCTCCGTTGCAGAGTCCCGTAACACTTCTGAAGGGCTCACAAGGGTGGCAGACCGGGTCTGTTGGCCGGTCATGGAGGTGCTTCAGCATAATACAAGGGGACCACCTAAAACACAGAAATGATTGTGGATGCTTAGAGGTGTACCAGAACTTGGCACCCAAGGATTAACAACTTTTTCTTTCCACCGGTCACTGCTTACCTCGCTCACTTCACTTTGACTGCTGCTATCTGGCTTTACCTCCTAAAAACAAAGACAAAGAACAATGCTGGAACATTGCCACCATTTACACTTGCCCTGCAAACACAAACAGTGACTGACCTTCCTGCGGGAACCCCCTCAACTGGTGGGGGGCGCTCTGCCATGGATTTAACCCATCTGCATCTGCAAGAAAGTGATGACAAAAGTCAAAGGGCTGCATGAGAACTTCACAGCTCCAGCCATCCTGTGTCAATCTAGGAATAACATCTTGAGGTCAAACTACACCCTACATAACAAATCTCAAGTCCCAGGGCCCTGTCCTATTACACCTATAGGCCAGGCTATGCAGCAGGGCATAGCAGCTCTGGGCCAAACCCATGCAGGCACCCGTGACACAGGAGATGACAAACAAGGGGACACAACAAGGAGAGAAAACTCTCGGCAAGAAGAATGACTGCAAACACATTGAAGGGCTAAGACTAAATACATGAGACACAAGATGCCCAAACAAGACAGAACGCACAACAGACAAGTGACATGACATGCACCAGGACTGCTCTGCACACATAAGTGTTTTAATCAAAAGTGATACTTTCCCTTTATGGGGCCTAAGGGGCCCCTTCTTAGACATCCCCATCTCTGAAGCTGGCTCAATGTTCCCTCCCAGCAAGCCCTGACCTGACACTCTGCTTTCACCCCCTCAACTTATCTCTTGGACATCCAGGGATGCAAATCTACCTCAGGCATAAAAGAAGGCGGCCTCACCGTCCAGGAAGCTCCTGCCATCACCGGGCTGTTCTCTCAGTCAGCTACAATAAACAAAACCAAACCAAACAACAGTGCACAAAGTTAGTGGCACCTCGGCCAGAACCCAACAATTCTGCCACTCACCGTCTCCTACGTAGGCCGGGGTTCTCGGGCCGCACACTTCAGCCACACTCCGAGGTTGACGCCATCGTTGCGGGGTATACTGGGGTTAAGAGGAGACAAGGTAATGTGGCATGGCTGAAACTTGAGTGGACCCTCAATCCTCCTCCCTCCATCCCCAACTTGCTGCAACTCCTCTGCCGTTGCCAAAGGCAACAGGATGGTAGCTTCGAATGGAAAATGTAAAGACTTCATTGCAGAGTCCTGTAATGCTTCCGGAGGATTCACGAGGGCAGCAAACTGGGTCTGTCGGCCAGTTGGCAAGGAGGTTGAGCATAATACAAGTAGACCCCCTAAAGCACACAAATAACAATGGATGCACCAGAAATTGATATCCAAGCAATAACAAGTCATTCTGTCTACCAGTCACTGCTTACCTCGCCCACTTGATCTTGACTGCTGAGATCTAGCTTTCCCTCCTAAAAATAAAGACAAAGAACAATGCTGGAACACAGTCACCATTCACACTTGCCTTGCAAACACAAATGGTGACTGACCTTCCTGCGGGAACCCCCTCACCCGGTGTGGGGCACTCTGCCACAGATTTAACCCGACTGCATCTGAAAGAAAGTGATGACAAAAGTCAAAGTGCTGCATGAGAACTTAACAGCTCCAGGCATCCTGTGTCAATCTAGGAATATCATCTAGAGGCCAAACTACACCCTACGAAACAAATTCCAAGTCTCCAAGCCTTGCCCTATTACACCTATAGGCCAGACTGTGGAGTAGGGCAGAGCAGCTCCGGGCCAAATCCCATGCAGGATTTGCATGCAGCAGATGACAAAGGAGGGGACACAACGAGAAGAGAAAACTCTCGGCAAGAAGAATGACCACAAGCACATCAAAGGGCTAAAGCAAAAGACATGAGACAAGATGCCCAAAAGACACAGAACACACAATAGAGAAGTGACAACATGCACTGGGACTGCTCTGCCCTGCACACCTCGGCACTGTGATCAAAAGTGAGACTTTACCTTTATGTGGCCTAAGGGGCCCCTTTGTGGGTAGCCCCGTCTCCAAAGCTGACTTAAAAATCGCTCCCAGCAACCCCCTACCCAACACCCCGCTTTCATCCCATTGACTTATCTCTCAGACATCCAGGGATGTGAATCCTCTTTGGGTGCAAAAGAGGGCCACCTTGCCATCCAGGAAGCTCCTACCATTGCCAGCCTGTTGTCTCTTAGTCAGCTACAATAAAGAAAACCAAATATCAAGGCTTCAACTTAGTGGCATGTTAGCCAAAACCCAACAATTCCACTACTCACCATCTCCTAAGAAGCCCGGGGTCCTGGGGCCACACACTTTGGCTGCGCTCCAAGGATGGCACCATCATCATAGGGTATACCTGGGTTAAGAGGAGACAAGGCGATGCAGCATTGCTGAGACTTGAGCAGACCCTCGCTCCTCCCCCCTCCCTCCCCAACTCGCCCCAACTTCTCGGCCGTTGCCAAAGTCTGCCTGGACGGTATCTTTGAATGGAAAAGGTAAAGGCTTCATTGCAGAGTCCCATAATGCTTTGGGAGGGCTCATGAGGGCAGTGAGCCAGGTACATCGGCCAGTCGGTGAGGGGGCTCAGCATAATACAAGTGGACCCCCTAAAACACACAAATGACAGTGGATGCTTAGAGCTGTACCAGAACTTGACACCCAAGGAATAACAACTTTTTCTTTCCACCGGTCACTGCTTACCTTGCTCACTTGACCTTGACTGCTGAGATCTAGCTTTCCCTCCTAAAAATAAAGACAAAGAACAATGCTGGAACACAGTCACCATTTACACTTGCCCTGCAAAGACAAATGGTGACTGACCTTCCTGTGCAAGCCCTCTCACCCGGTATGGGGCACTCTGCCACCGATTTAACGCATCTGCATCTGAAAGGAAGTGATGACAAAAGTTAAAGGGCTGCATGATAACTTGGGACTAGAAAACTGCAAGATGCCGCCATACCACTCCCGCCGAACCCCGCATGGACCGGCCGTGGTTGCTCCGTCTGAGGTGTGGCTCAGGTGGTTATGCAAAGGTAAAGGTTACCCGTAAAGCCTTCTTTCTATTCCACCTACCCCCCAGTCTATTCCACAGGGCAGAGCAGTTCCAGGCTAAACACAAACTCAAACAACACATTATGCTACAAACAGTGGGACGCAAGGATGATAAAAAAAGCTCTCTGAGAGAAGAATGATGGTGAGGACCGAGATGACGCCAAAAGACATGACCGATGGCGTAGCGACAGTAGATGGAAGCGGCTCTAAGGAGCGGAAGAAAAGACTGTAATAGAGTGACCTATTACAAGAACTGTCAGTCACGATGATCAAGACAGCTGCAAAACAATGCTATGTTCAGAATGCTCCCTGTATCCTTACAATGTTATAAGCCCCAGGACATTACAACTCACTGGAAAGGATGTATGGCAATACAGCCAGGAATGAGGCCTCAAAAGACATCTGACTCAACACTTCTGAGATGCGATTCCGAGACATGGCTGAGCCCGTCGGTAAGAGAACAAATGATATCGGTGACATGCCAAGAAGTACAAATGTTTGAGAACCTAGAGATGATGGCTGACACTTGCCATAAGGTCCTTGAGGATAAAAGGCAGACATATCTGATCCAAGGGATCCTGAAGATATGCTAGACAACACAACACAGACTGGAACTGCTCTGCACTGCATACCCTACAGTTGCAATCAAATGTGGAGCCTCTCCCTTCAGCTGTCCTAAGAGGCCCCTTAGAGAGCATCCCTTACCCCTACACTAATTATTAAGTTTTTCCCAGGAATTTCCAACTCACTACCCTGCTGCCATCCCATCTCCAGGTCATAGCCCCTGACTTATCTTTCGGATGACCGGCAATATGAATCCACATTGGATGTGAAATGAGTCCTCCTCAGTTGTCTTGGAAGGACCCATAATAGCCAGGTTAGCCTCAAAGTCACCTACAATAGAAAAAAAAAAAACCACAACATCAATGCACAAATCTAGTGGCATATAGGCCAAATGCCCACAATTTGGCAACTTACCACCTCCTAAGCACATCCAGGTCCTCGGGTCTCTGGCTTCACCCAGAATCAAAAGCTGTGGCCATTATTTCAATAGACACACAAGACAGTGAGGGGCAAAGTTATATGGTATTTCTGTGAGTACAGTGGATGCATTTGTGTGCTTTAAGATGTATAAATGCATCTTCTGTGCTTGGGAAAAAGCCTTAGGTAGCCCTAAATAGACACCTTTTCCCACCCTATGGCCTTCAAAACCCCTTCTGGCACTTCCTAAACCAGCTACCCTGCTCACACTCTCCCAGCTGCAATCCATAACTTACCTATTGGAAGCCACAATTTTGGATATCATCTTTGATATGAGCAAGGTCCCTTTTATGACACAATGAATGCGCTAAAAAAATTTGAAGCTTCATACTCAATACAACCTGGAAGTTACAATGCTCCTAAAGAAAAAAAACAAGAAGAAAAACTGAAATTAGAAAAGCACCTTACCACCTCTGAACACTCAAGCCAATATTATGAGCCTAAATACTCACTGTGTTCAACACTATCTTCTTCCCAATATCTTCAAAACCTCTGGTGCTTTAGAGGCCAAAAGCATTTACTGGGGGGGAAAAAAAACCTGATATAAGCTGAAAGGCCCCCTTCATTGAAATGAGAGGAGAGCTCCCATCCCAGGCAATCCCAGGGAGGAAATGAATCCCTTTGGCAAAGGCTGGGGTTAATATACCCCTGGCCGGGTCCGCCTCTCATTCCCATCATGCCCCAGAAAAGGGAGGAGGTAATTACTACAATGTATAAAAGCTGTCAAAGGAGCTATAGCTGCTTGGCTCCTCTGATGTAAATTCAAAATGAGTAAAGGGCTGGAGAGAGAAAAAAAGCTCTTCAGGGAATTGACGATACCTTCTTTTTTACTACAGCTACATCAAGCAAAAGGGTAGAGACCAGGTAAGAAGTAAAACTTTGTATTTTGGCAGTGTAGATAGCTAAGTGGGATAACTAGCTATTAATTTGCACAGTTGTTCCTTAGTGATTAGTAAGTAGTACTTCACATGTGGCTAAGTAGGGTGGAGAAGAATAGTAATTATATGAATGGTGAAGCTCGCATTGGGACCTCTAATTAGGGCTAGATACATTATAAATAAAAATAACAAAACTAATAGACTCCTGGGTGCTGTTAGGGTTATGTATGTGCTGGGCTTACTCCCATATGAGATATTTGGTACCGGGGCATGGGTAGAAGTGCCCTAAAATGCAGATTTAAACCCTTAAAATGCTGGAAAAGGGAGCACTTCCTTTAACTGAACCCCTAAAATGAGGAGATGGGGTGTTTACCTCCACTTAAGCTAATACAATGGCAAATAAATGGCTTCTCCCCTTTAATTTAATCCTCTAAAATATTTGGAAAAGAGGGGGTTTCCTCACTTTAAATCTCTCAAATGATACAGAAAGAGTAATTTTTACCTCAGCTCAAACCCTTAAAAAGGGGGGACAACTGGGCTTCCCCCTCCATTTACACATTTGGATGATGAAAATGCAGGAGTTACCCTTAATTCAAACCCATAAAATAGCACAGTCAAGGTTTTCCCTTTCCATTTAAACTAGAAAATAATGGGAAATGGGGATTTGCTGTCAGTTGATAGCCCTAACAGCATAGAAGGGGTGGGGTTTCCTTCAAATGATACTATTAAAATTGCAGGGGAAGGGGATTCCCCCTCAATTTTGATAGAGACAATTATGGAAAAGGAAGTTTTTCCCTCAATTTTAGCCCCTTTTCTCCTAATAATACCTCTATTTTCTGGGGGCTCTGGGGAGGGACTGACAAGATAAAAGGGGAAAGTTGAAAGTTTCCCCATGGCCCCCCACATGCTGCCCGGCATGCTCAGGTGCCCAGGTGCATCTGGCTGCTCCCTAGCTCCTGCTAGGATGCTCCAACTGTCATTCCTGGAGGGACACTCGGGATGCCTTCATCAGCCCCTGTGAACTAGTAGCTCCCTGTGCAGGTGTGCCCGGGCAACCCTCTGAAAGCAGCTGGTCATGCCTGGACCTGCTGTGCCTTGGAGCAGGGGGTGAGGTGGAGAAAGGTCCTGCCAGTTGTTCCCTCCCATACATGGGCTGTTGTCTGTCCCTGAAACACTGGGGTGCCGGGCTTTCCTTTCTGTGGAAAAGAACCGGCCTTCTCAGCCAGGTGCCTGTGGCCAAAATTGGGATTCTGCCTCCAAAATTCCCTATGTCCTAGCTTTGTAATTAATGAGGAAATTTCCCCCAGATCATAAGTGATTACAGGTAATTTTTCCTCTGCAATCATTACTGAATTGTGTTTCTGTGGAAGTGTTTGACATATCCCTTGAGGGGACAAGGGTTTGGCCGGGTTTTTTATGGCTCATCCTGACAGGCCCCGACAGAACCCGAGCTCCCCATCGCTGGTCTACCCTGAATTTCCGTGAAATATTGATATAGTTTATAAATACTCCCTTTGCCTGCTACTCAGTCTTTCCCTGTCCATCCAGGGAGCAGATTACTCCATCCTTTGCTCCTGACCGCAGCTCTCCTGCCCAAATGCTGGTTCTCACAGACAAGAACTAAGCAGAAAATTGCTACAAGTGTTGGCTTTTAAAGTAAAATTCTTATTACATCTGGCTAAATGATCAAAATAAATACAAGTATTGATGGTCATTGGGCGAAAGCTTTTCAGAACAGAAAATATCCATTTTGATAGCACAGATCCCATTTTGACAATAATGCATTCTTTTGTGTTTGGGAATCCTGCCCATATAGGGCATCTGAAAATTGGTATTTTGGAATTTGATATTTTGAAATGGGGACATGTTGATATTTTGGAACTTAATATTCTGGTATTTTGAAAGGAAATTATTCTGGTATCTTGGAACTTGGTATTCTGGTATTTTGGAAGTAGGTTACTTTGCTATTCTGAAACTTGGTTTTCTGGTATTGCAGAACTGGATTACTTTGGCAATTTGGGACTTGGTATTCTACTGTTTTGGAACCGAATTACTTTGGTATTTCAAAACTTGGTTTTCTGGAATTTTGAAACCTAGTTTTCTGATATTTTTTGACTTGGTTTTCTATTATTTTGGAACTAGGTTATTCTGGTATTTCGGAATCTGATTTTTTTTTTTTTTTTGTATTTTTGTGGGCTGGGGTTTTTTTGTACTTTGTAACATGGGCTTTTAGTTTAGTATTTTTGTAACCTGGGGGGTTGCTATTTTGTAACTTGTGCTTGGCAGGGGCCTGTGGCATCCTAGTCCAGGCTCTCGGCTTCATTTGCCTTCTTTGACAGTGATTATCCTCTCATGGGAACTGTTAAATCACAGACTGTACAATGAGACAGATTTCCCAAAACAGAAATAAATTCCAGCTATGGAAAATCTCACTGCCGCATTTAGAAACATGTCAGCAAAGACTTTAGAAAAAGCAAAGGTGATGTATGATTACCTGGGGCCCCAGGAAACTGAGGTGAAGGTGGGGAACAAGCAGACAGCAAACAGCTTCCACTGCTTCTTGCTCCAGACACTACTGCAAGTGCAGCTTCCCTGGAATTTCATGTCCAGTGTGTCTCTTCCAAGCTCAGCAGGCGAACGAACAGGTACTCCAGGATTTACTTCGTTTGTACTTCAGGCAGCACAGACCCTCCACGAGGAACTGGAATCCAAGGGTAGATCTAAAAATGGTCCTTCCTCCCACTTACCGCTCCACACTTTCTCCTTCCGCAGATAGGATGCAGGTGCCTCACAGAAGCAAGAAAACTGCCTTTCAATTCAGTACAAAACCTGCCTGAAAAAAACCAGGACGCCGGGACTGAGAGCCAGCAGCAATTCCTTAGTGCTTCTGTTCACAACTGTTCTCCTGCTGCTTTTCTTGACAGGGGCTTTTCTTTCAAGGTCATTCCTGTATTGTTTTATCTTGACAAATGTTTTAGAAAGTTGAGTTTCTTGAGAACTGTTTCATCCTGATGTTTTCAGTGCTGCGCTTGCCACGATCCTTTGGATGCCCTAACTGTGCATCCAATTCAGGGAACACCAGCTTAGCTTTGGGCTGGGAAACAAAAGACAACAAACATTTAAAAATCGTCCCTGCCTTGAGGGTGTTCAGGCCCGGGAGAAAGTCCTTCCCACCACCCTCTTGGCCTCTTCCCAGTCCCAGTAACTGGAAATGTGCATCCAAACCTGAGTTAGACAGATTGGGGTGTGTTCTGCACACCAAAGACCACAGCCCCAAGCACTGGGAGCCTGAAGATGCTCTGGATTACAATTCACAGCCTCAGTGAACCCTGCAGAGTAAGGCCAAGTGGTTTCTCTTTTGCTGAGGGAGGAAAACGCATGGCAGCAAGGGCTGTCACAGCTGACCCGGCCCTCGTGGGGTCAGCTGAACAGGATAACCCATTGAGTCTTGCTCTGCTGTTGAAAAACACTACAAGCCCTGTGGCTTGAGGGTTCAAAATCTACTTTTTAGGTCAGTCAAAAGGCCTCTGGCTGGGACAATTCACTGAATTCACTGGCAAATCCCAAGATCTGTTTCCAAGTGCATAAAAACCTACACCTACAAAAAGGTCCCAAGCACAGTGGAGTTAAAGGTGCTCTGAGCACGGGTTCCTTGAACTTCAGGGAAATGATCCCTAGTCTGGCTTTGGGATGCTCCCACCTGCACCTTGTGTTCTCCACACCAGCCATCCTGCCTGGGAAGGCCAGGGGTTTTGGACGCCCTCTGGGAACCCCCAGACCCCCTGCCAGTGAGCAATGGCGCTGTCTGTGCCTGCAGCCCTCACCCCAATTTTTGTCAGTGGGTGGTTCTTGATGTGGCAGTTGGGGACAGGGGTAAGGAGTGGCCCTGGCAGTGCTGGGGCAGCAGTTGGACCTGATGGTCTCAAAGGGTTTTCCAGCCTCAGGGATTCTATGGGACAGCCTGTGACTGACCCAGCTGCACAGACAGGCACAGGGAAGCTGTTACACACAGATTATATTGCCATGAGCCAGAGCACTTCAGGGCATCCTTGAGAGAGTTGCAGAGAGCAGGAAAAAAAATACACAGTTACGGCACTGATCGTGCTCTGTGGTTTGCAAGTGGGGCATGATCACCATTTTGTTTTTGTCTTGATAGCTCCAAGGAAAATAACTGTTGACCTGGCAGCAAAGATGCCGCCTTCCTGATACTCCTGGCCCAGAACCATGGCCCAGCAGGCAGCTGTGGCAATCTGAATTATTTGTGCAGTTCAGAAGCTGCACATCCCTAGACCAATCCCTTGGGAGCATGAACCTTCCCACAGGCATTTTGTACTTCAGTGTGTACTTTCAGCACACTGGGACTGTTTAAATCAGAATCAGGTCGCTTGGTGACAGCACAGCATTAGATCAGAGATATTGAGAGACTCACCAGACAACATTCACTATGGACTCTCTGTGGATGCTAAAAGGCAGGAGCAGAGAAATTTTCCAGCTCTGTAGTTTGTGAAGTTTTTCCTTTCTCATCCTTTAGCTGAGAAACAGAGAAATCCAGCTTCTCACAGCTTCTCTGTGAGAGCTTTTGTTCTCATGAGAACTGGACAGGTAACAGTTTGTAAGAATGTAAACTATTTCTATACCTGCTATTGTTGTCAGAGCACTAGAATTGTTTTCAGTCTTATGAGAATAATATTTGGAAATGGGTGTCTTACTGCTTGGCCTATCACCTTGAGAGGTGGTGAGTGAATAAGCCAATCATGTAATTTCTTTATTGCGAACTACACTATAAAAGAGGAGAAATTCATTAAATGAGGTCTTAACTCTGCTTTGGCCATATCTTTTAACCTGGACCTATGTCGTGATTTGCTGTTCTCTGGGGATAACAGCAACAGACTCTCCATTCCCATTGTTCTGGCTGCAGCATCCTCATTTCTCACAGGTTTGTTTCAAGGACTCCCCTCAAAATATGGATTGCTGGTCCCAGTAGGGAATCCCCAAGGGTATTTTTACTCCCTGCAAACTGCAGGAATGACCAAGAACAGGTTCTGTCATAGGAAAAGCAGAGGACTGTGATGATTACACAGCTCTCCCTGTGAGGGCTTCAGTTTCTACCTGCAGTCCCTGAGCAGCTCTGCCTTGGTCCCACCCGCCTGCTCCAAAATGCCTCCGTGGGGTTTAACTCCAGCTCTTTGGATCTGCCCATCCCCACGGCTCTGACAGACAGCACAGCAGGGGAACACCTGAACAGGTACAGCCAGGAGCACACCAAGGCCATCAGGTCTTGCAGCACAGCTTCTTGTGCTTCAGGGCTTCCAGTTTTTTGGTACAGATTCACTGGAATTTAACCTCGTAAAAATCATCTGGCAAGACTTAACATTAAGTCAGGAATTCCAGTGCATCCCTGCACCTGGGATTCCAGCTACTGTACAAGCTGTGAGAGGCAGTGAACAAGCAGTGGATGGAAAACGATCCTCTCCTGGTCCCTGCTGGATTCCCGGAGCAGGGATTCTTTCCCTCTTCCCCCCCCCCCCCCTCCCCCGTGGTGCCCTCCTCCCCCTCCCGCCCCACCCCGCACCCTTTTCAGGCTTTGTTCCACAGCTTTTGCCTCCAGACCTCAGATCCTTTCATTCTCCAGGAGCTCCCAGCAGCTTCACAGCCTTTCCTCTCCCATCCTGATCATTTCTTCAAGAATGGAGCTCTGCATTGCAATTCCCTTCTCTTTTCTCTGACAATTCCCACCAACCCAGACCTAAAGCTGACACAAGGAACACTCGGTGCCCACTAATCCAAACCCAGACCCGGCCATCCCTAAACCAGCAACTCCCGGACAATTTGCGTTCATTCCAACCTAACACTGAGGACTCACCCAATCCTTCAAAATTCCCAAGAAATACCCCGTTGCCTTCACAGCTCCCAGGGGATTCTGCTTTGCGCTCACACGGATTTGGGACTTCCCTGAAAAACCCGTGCAGGGCACGCTGTAATCCCCGATCCCGTGAATCCGGGGAGTGTTAAAAGCTCTGTCCAGCCTGGGCCCCCAGAAATTTTTGCCAAATATCCCCCAAGTCCTCGGGATAACAGAACTCTCTGGTACTGCATTTTTGGCGTTGTAAAGCCTGGAATTACTTTATTCCTAGTGCTGGGCTCTGGAAAGGGCCGAGAAAGTCCCAGCCTCCACACAGACCCAGATTCCAAACTTTTTGATACATTTTAGCAAACCGAGAAATTCCCCTTCCCTGCTTCTTCTTAAGGGCATCCTTCTCTTCCCTTACCCGGCATGCTCTCTCCCACTGGGCTGGGTTTTTCCCTTCCCATGCTAATTAGTCCCTACTTCTAGAAGGTTTAGGTACCTTTCTTCCCTGGCAGGGATTTCTTAACACAGCTACCGAGGCTTTGGGAGTCTTCTTTATCTTCTACTTTCTGGAAACACACCCTCTGATCCATAAATGCCACAATCCAGATGCCCAACTTCAACAAGACATCCTTTTTACCTAAAAACACTCACTCTCAACTCTTAGATCTTTTAAAGTTTTACCCCTGCAAAATTCCCCTATTTTTCCACCACTGAATTCTTCAGTCCTGCTTCCAAGGATTTCTTGAATACCATGGGGCTTTTCTCAAGATTTACCCCCACAACCTTCCCTACGTGCCCACTGCTCACCACCTCATTTTTCCCTCAATGTGTTCATTCTCCACCCCAGAGAGTTTGTCAAGTGTTGCCTCCAAAATGTTCCCCATCTGTCCACTACTGAGTTCCCCATTTTGCCTCCAAAATATTCATTCTGTCCCCTCCAGATTGCATCCACTTTTACCCCCAACATTTTACTTCCTCTACAATATTGATTAAACCTTTTCCACCCCAAAAATGTGCATTCTCTCCCCTAAACACCACCTCAGCTTTTCCCTCAAAAATGCCCCAGAGGGAAACTCAGATTCAGCCCCCAAACTCCCATTTTCCTACACAAACAGTTCTTGTGGCCCCTCTCAACTCCCCCAGGCTTTCAGCTAAAGGAATAACTGGAAGCCTATTCCCTCATCTCTGCCCCTGTTTTGCTTTCCTGGAAAACCTTGCGATCCCACACTTTCTCCAAGAGATCTGCTGGGAATACTGCAAGGTTTGCTCCGTCAGAGAGCATGGGGGGTTTACAGCACTTGTTCCTCTGCATCTTTACCCTTTTATCAAGTTTCCCCTGGAACGGTGTTGTGGGAGAAGCTTGGAATTACCAGAAATGGATCAGGTTCACATTTTTTCCCACCAGTTTTTATCTGGTTTGAAATTCCTGGAATTACCCTCAAATGTGCCCTAGAACACTGCTGTGAAAGGATCAATGAGAAGAACAGCCTGAAAGCAGAAAACCACCTCCAGCAGCAGCCAGAATGATCCCATTTCTGTTCTTACCTGGTCCTGCCAGAGCTCCCAACAGCCATTCCCATTCCGAAACAAGAGCTATGGAAGACATTCCTGCTGTCCGTGAGGGTGAGGTGGCAGTTCTGGATGTTCTTTGCTGTGGAATCGGACAACAAACAGAGTGTAAACGATCTTGGTGGTCCCTTCCAAGCCAAACCATCCCATGATTCCATGCGTGGATCAGCACCTGACCCAACTCCATTCCAGAAACCTCCTCCCACTAACCCAGAACTTTCCTTTTTCTGCTCAACATCAGGGATTTGCGGCCGAGTGCCCCGGGCAGGGGACGCCTCAGCCTTCCCTGGGACCGCAGCATTCCCTGGGGTGCCTCAGCATTCCCTGGGCTGCTGTTCCACGCCGATCCCGTGGTCCAGCGCCTGTCCGGGCTGCAGTGCCGGGCTCTCCCCACAAGGCGGCAGCACCGGGAGCGAGCAGCCCCAGCCGGTCCTGCTGTCTCGGCGGCAGCTGCGCCTTTAACCCGCCCGGAGCCGGCGGGGCCGTGAACACAGCGGGCAAAAACCCCACCGATCCCCTTTATTTCACCTCCATGGGCACAGGATCGCAGCATTCCCTGGGCTGGAAGGGACCCACAGGGAGCATCGAGTCCAAATCCTGGCCCTGCACCCCAAGAATCCCACCCTGTGCCCGAGAGCCTTGTCCAGACCCAAACTCTTCCCCCAAGATCCTGAAAACACAGAGGGGCTGGGAGAAGGATGACAATGGAGGATTTTTTACATAGATCTCCTTGTACGATCGTTATATAATATCATTAGATAGTCCAGGAACCCATCCCTGTGCCGGGACAGCCATCCCTGTGCCTGGACCCCCATCCCTCTCCCGGGACACCCATCCCTGTGCCGGGACAGCCATCCCTGTGCCAGGACGCCCATCCCTGGGCCGGAACACCGATCCCCCGCGGCCCCCGCCATCCGCTCGGGGCTGTCCCCGTTCCCCGCTCACCTCCGAGCCTGGAGCACCCGCCCCGGTGCCCCCGGCCCGGCCGCGCTGCTCCCCAGGCTCCCCACCATTGCCACTGCCGTCGACGAAGGACGGAAGTCACCGGTACCGCACCAATATGGCGATCGGGTAAAAGGCTATTTGACCTTCTAAAGATGGCAGCCGGGAAGGACCCCCCCCCGCTCCGTCTATTTGGCTGCCTGAATGCTCCCGCCTACCCCAGGCGCCACTGACCCCACAGTGGGTGCCTGCATAGCGGGAAATGCCTCAGAAAACTGCGCATAAAGTGCTCGGTTGGCGTCGGCGTTAGCGTTGTGCTCAGGCAACCGAATAGACGCAGCTGGTGGGGAGGGGGCCTTGTCGCCATATTGAGAAGGTCAAAATACAGCGGAAAGGATCGCCATCTTTAGTGTGGCGGTGGCATAACTTCCGCCCTTCACCACCATCTTGGGTGCTGGCAGAAGCCATTCTGGTCGAGCCGCCATCTTTAGTGAGGTACACTTAAGGCCCCCGCTCCTCACAAGGGCTTCTGTCTATCCGACTGCCTGAATCCGGCCTGGACTTTGACGCCGGCCTCCCGCTTTCCGCGCGATTTTCTGCGGTGCTTCCCGGTGCGAGAACACGGCTGCTGGGGTCAGCGGCGCCGGAGGCGAGCGACGGCCCCGCGACCGGCGGCAGGCATCAGCGGGACACCTCTCGCAGGGGCCTATTGCGTCTGCCATCTTGATTGTGGCGGAAGTGTAACCCGCCCTCTGCAAGGTCCTGGCAGGTGCTAATAAAGCGTCACTTAACGCCGCCCCGAAAGCGCTGAACTGCGCCTTCCTTTCCAAGCCGCCCCCTTGAGAGCGGCACCTGGGCAGCTCTATTCCGACCGTGCTCGCCCAGTGCTCCCCGCCCCTGGTCGCGCTGCGACCGCGCCTCTGCTGCCCGGCAAAACTGCCCCTCCGGGCCGCCCCCCGCGCTGTCATTCGTCGCGGTCACCGCCCCGCACGGCGCCCGCTCCTTTTCATCGCCGTGGCCCTGCTCATGCACGTCCGTGTCCCTTGGCACTCCGAACTGTCCTTCGCCTCGCCCCTCCCCTCCGCTGCCAGACGTGGCCCCGCTCGCTCCCGCTCCTTGCCCTTGCCACGCTCGGCAGCCACCGAGGCCGCCGCCCTCTCGGCTCCCCCGGCCCCGGGCGGCAGCAGCGCCGGGGCGCCGTGCCGGGGGCGGCAGTGCCGCGCTCTCGCCACCAGGCGGCAGCAGCGCCGCCCAGCTCAGCCCGGGGCCGGGCCGCGCTGCGGGGCAGGGACAGAGCAGAGGGAAAAGCCGGCTCAGGGCGCTCTGCAGCTCCTGCAGCCCCAGCCTCTCGGCTCCTGGCGCCAGGCACTTGCGTCTTTTCTTCCTATAGAAAAACGCCGG
Source organism: Aphelocoma coerulescens (assembly GCF_041296385.1). Classification (NCBI taxonomy): domain Eukaryota; kingdom Metazoa; phylum Chordata; class Aves; order Passeriformes; family Corvidae; genus Aphelocoma; species Aphelocoma coerulescens. Next base: position 168,474,532 of record NC_091015.1, read on the forward strand.
CTCGTTATTCTCAAAACTTGCTCATCTCTATTCCCAGTTTCTTATATTCCTATATGCAACAGAGTAGAGAGAGAGGGCTGGCTTATTTCAAAATGAATTTACATCTAAAGTAGTAGCATTTGTCTATAGGTATAAAAACAAAGAACTTGACAGGTTTGGGGATTCCACACTGTCATCCCTCCCGGTGGATTTTCTGGTAGTTTTGGGCCCCTCTGGGGGAGGACACTCAGCATTAGCCCCCCTCATTTCCCACTCACCTGCTCCTCCACTGCATCGTGGCTCTCCCAGGGACATTGGGGCGCCCCAAATGACATTCAGAGCCCCCGAGTTTCCACCCCCTCCACCAGCCTTTTTTTCTCACCCCCAAAGAATGCACAAAACGAGACAAACTGCCCTGGACAGCAGCATGGCACTTTAATAAAGCCATTTCCATGCGTACATCCCCCAGAAAGGGGCTCGGCAGGCACAGTCAAGGGGGGAAGCCCCCAGAAGGCTCGGAGCTCCTCCCCAGCTCCGGTGTCACGGGCTGGCGGCTGGCCCGCGACACGGGGACAGCGCACCCCACGACGCTGCCGCGGCTCCCGCTCAGGCTCTGCTCCGCTCCTGCGCTCGGGGCAGGGGCAGGGGCAGGAGCTGTCCCATCCCTTCCCTACCACGCCACTGCTGCCCCCCACGAGGCTGCAGCTCCGGGATCCCAACCTGCGCTCACAGACACATTGAGCGCTGTGGTGGGAGCACGGGGGAGAGACCAGGAAAGGCAGAAAGAGGGAGTGGGAGCAGAGGGGACACAGGAGGAAAAGGAAGAACAGGCTGTAGGATGAAACTGAAAAAAAACAATGGGCAGCATGATGGGCAGCACGATGGGGAGCATGACACAGAGGAATTAAAAAAGAATAGGGGCAGGGGACGGGACAGAAGGAGCCCGTGAGAAACAACGGCAGAGGGAGCACGACGGACCCACCGAGAATAAAAAGGAACAGCAGCGAGGCATGGAGAAGGACAGAGAAAAAGACAGAGCGGTAAACACACAGGAAAGACAGAGGGATAATACAGAGACAGAGAGGGAAACAAGGATGGAGGGAGGAAATGACCGTGGCACGGGGGCATGCGGGGAAGACGGGCAAGGCGCAGCAGAGGGATGGGGAAAGAGAGGGATGGGCAGCAGGACAGGGGGCTCTCAAGAGAAGGGTACCGTGAGGGAGAGGGACCGAGCAGCCGATGCAGACAGGGACAGGCAAAAGGACAATGAGAGGGACAAAGAAATACAGTCACGCTGCAGCACAAAGGAAAAAGGAGAGCAAGAAAGAAGGAAAGAGAAAGATCAGTATGGATTTCTTAAAAGAGCACGAGGACACCCCTATCACGGAACTCTGATGCCTGTTTCAACTTCACAGCTGTCAGGGAACATTTCTGCCCCCTCTCCTCTCTGCGGTGTTTATTAAATAAAGATTGAGTATTTATTTCTTAGAAGAAAAACAAGAGAGTGAAGCAGTGAAAGGGAATGGGATGGGGAGCACACAGGACAAGAAAGCAACACAAAAGACACACTGGACAGAGAGAAGAAAAGAGGTGGAAAGTTGGATGTAAGGCTGAAAGACAATCAGAAACAAACACCAGGACTTTAATTAGAGAGTGTGGCTGATGAACCTGCCAGTAAAGCACCAGCTCAAACAGAACCTGCTACTGTCACGGCTTGGCCTAGCACTCATTAATTAACATCTGTCTCTCGGCAGGGCCATGAATCCCCTGCTGGAACAGGAGGGGAAAGCCGAGGGGATAATGCGCACCGGGTTTGGTGCCGCTCAGCCCTAATCCCAGCCCGTGCCACCAGTGAATGCACCCCGATCTCTGAACCTTCTCTCAGGGAAATTTCACCTTTACCCCTTCTCTTCCCCTCCCGGTATCTCCATGTGCCCGGAACAAACACGATGAGAGGTTTCTCTGTTGCAGGTTCTTCGGAAATCCTGCACTGACTTTGAGAGTGAGCAAGAGGAGTAGAAGACAACCAGGAAACTTTACTGCCAACCAATATCAAACCCCTCTCACCGGAGAAGAACGAACAGCTCGTTTTTACGAGTCCAAATTCCTTCAAGTTTCAGCATCGTCTGTTTCCCGGCACTGTGAGAACTTCTGCACACAGCACAACGAGTAAAATGGTCTCGTGTTCAGAAGGCACAATTGCAGAGAACAGACAGCAAAGCCGTCTCGAGGCAATTTGGGCACACGAAACCCCCCTTTTTGCACCCTGAGCTTTCTGTTAAGCCACACCTGAAATTCCGAGTTTCTCAGTACTCTGCCCAAGTGCTTCCCTCTCCTGTCAGTGCCGTAGGCAGGACTGATTCCATACTCACAAACCCCCCTTGCCACAATCGGTGCTCTCTGCCCACCAAGGACACGGCAACCGGCAGGGACGTTTCTCCCACTCCCCGGCAGAGACCTCCTCCCGTCACATCTAGGGAACTGCAGCCGCTCAGGGAACACCAACTTTGTCCTGGGCAGGGAACAGGAGAGGGACAAGGAACACTTTGAAGTCATTCCCACCTCAGCACTGTCCAGACCTGGCAGAAAGCGCTTCCCACACCTCTCCTGGAATTCTCTTTCCCAGCCCTTCCAGCTTCGGAAGGCTTCTGTGGGAGCCTCAAGTCGCGGTGCAGCTCAGAAGCTGCACGCGCCTAAAGCATCCCCACGGGAACACGATGCTTCCCTTGAGCATTTCATTTCTTTATCCCAAATATTCTCCCCACTCAGCCGCAATCTAGAAAGAACAAAAGGGAAAAGAAGGAAGACCAATTAATTCTGACATAAGGAGTCTTGACTATCCTGACACACTGCCAGGTGAAAAAACATCCCTGCCACTCTAACAAATCCCCCTGATACTGTCTCCATTAAATATCAATTATTTAAACGTTGTATTAAGGAGTATAAGGACACAATGCTTGGAATTCTCAAAAATGGCTCAGCTTGGCTACTCCAAGCACTTTCCCAACCGGGGAGCTGAGCGATCCCAGATTTAAACGCCATGTTTGATATAAATCCAATAGAAATCTGATATTGTTTGGCTACTGAGCTTTCCCAAAAGCTGTGGAGTCAAGCCTGGAAATCCTCACTGAAGCTTTGCCATGTCACATCGGGATTTACCCTTGGGAAAACCCCACTCTGAGCACTGGGGTTTCAAGAGGTTGCACCCGATGTTACATACACAGAATTCCTGTGGGGTTTGGCATTTCCTGCACCTCCAAACACGTGAAAAGAATGAAGTGCTGAGTCCCGAGGCTCTATTATTGCCATTTTCCTCACATCCCTTTCCTCAGCTGCACGTGGCTTTGTGCCTCCTCTGAAGGGCTGGAAAGGAATTTGGGAACCCCCCTCAGCTTCTTTGGTTTTCAGTTTTTTCTCTGAGGCGGCCCAAAAGGCAAACAGGAAAAAAAAAACCCAGAAGTGCACAAAATCCCAGCCCCTGCCAAGATGCAGCTCCTCACACCAAACCTTGGGAGAATCCCTGGTGCTTCCAACGCTGCTGCAATCGCACCTGGAGCTGAGCTTCTGGGGTGCTCTGCCTAATCCACATGCAAGCCTGGATAGCCCAAAGTCTGCAAGAAAAGAGGAGGCAAAGTGAAGCGGGGGGGGGGGGAAACAGAGTTTTGGGTTTTTCCCATGTTTGCAACAGGATTGAAGGGCAGGATGGAGAGGTTTCGTGGAAAAGAAGTACCAAAGGCTGCTTCATTCCCAGGAATTAGTGCTGCTCAGGTTGAATCCAAGAGGACCAATCCACCAGGATCAAACAGGAGTGGCCGACAGGATGGGTTATGACACAGATCTGTGAAGCTGGAGCCTTCTTCCTTCTCCCGGGCTCTCCCAGAAATTCTCCATGTCTGGACGTGCTCCCGCTCTCCCCGCTGGGGAGGATGAACTTGGATAGCCCAGGTGACTGGTGAGCCTAAAACAATAAAGTGATGCAGTGATCCAAGTGTTTTTCCCAAGGAAATGACATATTCTCTGGACCTGGGATAACCCATAACCATGGCCTTCTCCAGGAAGAGTCCCAGCTGGATATGGTCTCCCAGAAAGGATTCCATAGGGGCTCACCTTTTGCTTGGAGCTCGGCTGAATTCCTCAGCAATGCCAGGGAATGTGGCCATTGGAGGCTTTGGGCAGATTTGGCTCATTTGCCTTTTTAGGCTGTTTCTTTCTCTCAGCCTTCCCACTGGATTGTGGCCTCCGAGGAATACATAAAATCCCATTTGATTCCTGCTCTTTAGGACAGTTTTTGCACCATTCCTGTACAAAACGAGGCCCCCTATTCGGATGCTTTTCCCTACCATTCCCCAGCAGTTTTATCTGCCAGTCCATTCCCTACATTATTTGGGCTGTTCCCAGATCTCTGAGCTTCACAAGTCAGGAGATTGATTTGGCCTGGGAACTAAACACTCCCAAGGAACTGTCTGATAATATCTTCACATTTGACAGCTGATCCTTGTGCTGAAAGGATCCCTCTTTCTTCCCTTCAGGCAATTCCAAGGTTCACTGCTTCCAGCTGGGAACAGTCCCCAGTCTGGATCTTCTTGTGGAGTATCCCTGCAGTCTTCCCTGCTGGGATCCTGCTCAGGAATCCATGGGGTACAAATTTAGCAATTAATTATTCTCGCCCCTGCCTGGTTCTAATTCCAAAGGACCTGGCTGGAGCCTGCTTCCAACTCTGTTCTTGCTGCTTCTGCTGCTTTCCACTTCCCAGGAACTCCACGAATGGAGTGACAGCATTTTCCACCTCCTCCAGGATTCCCTCTGTTGCGTTTAGGTGCTGGAAGAATATCAAACCCTGGGTCTCCAGGGCTTTACTATTAAGAATGACATCCCTGGATTTGTTCATTTCCAAATATTATCTCTTCCCAACAAAGCACTAGGCATCCAAGGTCTATAGAAATGGATGTGCTAAACACTATTTACTCCTCTGGAATGTCAGATCTTGGAAAAAAGGGCAGTTGGGACTTTTCCTGGTGGTACCCGTGCGGTGTATTTTACCTGAGAGTCCCTTCCCTTCCCTTGCCTTGCTTTGCTTTGCTTTGCCTTGCCTTGCCTTGCCTTGTATCCACCAAAAATCCACCTGTTAATCCCCCAGCTGCTCCCTCCCTCTTTCATCCAACAGAATTTTTAGAGGCAGGGCCCCGGGGAGGGAGGGACGGGACTGCGTGGGGCGGGGCCGAGGTAATTTAAGCCCCGAAAATGAGGGGGGTGGCCATTTGCTCACTCTGAGAACGCTGCGGGCAGGAGCTCCGTGTTTGGGCTCCCCAGCTGAAGCGTGGGGGTTTCGGCTTCCTCTCCTGTCCTCCTTTCTATCCCTCCTTCCTTCTCCCCATATTCCCCTTCTTTCTCCCCCTTTCCTCCCCCCCCCTCCTCTCACCCCCAAACCCGACCCCCCCCCCCCACTCCTTCCTCTGCTGTCCCTACCACGCTACCCCCTTGTATTCCCCCTCCTCTGTCCACCCTCCCTCTTCCCCCCACCCGGCCTTTCCCCTCCCGCTTCCCTCCACACCCCGACCCCCCTCCCTACCTCATCTCATCCCCTGCTATCCCCTCCTGTCTCTCCGTCCTTCCCTCTCCTTTCCCCGCGGCCACGGGGCTCGGGGCGCTGGAGAATAAAGCCCAGAGGGTCAGAGCCTGGCACCCCCCGCCATCGCTGGAGTCCCCAGAGGGGGCCAGACACGCTCAGTGGGTCCGCCCATGTTCACAAGAACTGCCCGACAGCGCCGGGGCTCCGGCTTTCCCCACATCACAATGGGGGCTCCCTGGGGGGGTCAGGGCTGGGGTGGAGACCCCCCTCGGTGCAGCTCTTTTAGTGACACGGACCAGCGGCCACTCCTGGTGCAGTACTTCTAGAATATTTTTTACACCGTTCTCTGTATTTTATTCTGTTCACGCTTCTCAGCCTTTCCCGTGACTTTTTAACCACTGCCGTCGCCCAGACAGTCCCTCGGTACAGCTCTTTTAGTGATATGGAGCAACGGGCATTCCTGGTGCAGTAATTCTGTAACATTTTATACCCCTGTCTATATTTTATGCCCCTCACACCTCTCAGCCATTCCGTTTCCGCACTTTAACCAGCACCGCTGCCCCAACAGTCCCTTAGTGCAGCTGTTTTAGTGACACGGGGCAGCGGAGATCCCCCTCAATGCAGCTCTTTCAGTGACACGGAGCAGCGGCCACTCCTGGTGCAGTACTTGCACAACATCTTATACCATTCTCTCTATTTTATTCCATTCACATTTCCGAACTTTCCCGTAACACTTTTTAAGCAGCACCGCCACCCCAATGGTGCCTTGGTGCAGCTCTTCTTGTCACAGGACAGCGGCTACTCCTGGTGCAGTTCTTTTATTATTTCTTAGACTGTTCTCTATATTTTGTCACCTTCACACTTCCCATCCTTTCCTGTGCCGCACTTTTACCAGCACGGACGCTCCCATGGTACCTCGGTTCAGCTCTTTTAGTGACACGGGGAAGTGGGCGCTCCTGGTGCAGTACTTTTATAACATTTTTTACCACTGTCTGTATTTTATTCCCTTCACACCTCTCAGCCTTTCTTGTGCTGCACTTTTACCAGCACTGCCGCCCCGACCGTCCCTTGGTGCAGCTCTTTTAGTGACACGGGGCAGTGGAGACCCCCCTAGGTGCGGCTCTTGTATTGCACTTTATTCTGTTCAATTTAGTTTATTCCCAGATCGCGCATTCCGCGGGGCAGCTCATTCAGGTGCATTGGCCGGCTCTCACAGCGCCCCGCTCGCCGCCGCTCCCCGGGGACCTCCCCGCTGCTTTCAGGAGATCGCACACCGCAGGCGGTTCAAGCCCCGTCTCGCCGACGGGATTCGCCATCCGCCGCTTCTCCCGCTCCTTACCAGCACGAAGCGGCCCTGCCGATGACGGAGCCGGAGCGCGGCTGCCTACGCTGCTTCCCCGCGCCTCAGGGCCGGCCGCTTCGGCCCCACAAGGCGGCGGCCCCGGGGCGCTGCTGGGCCGGGCCTGCCCCTATCCCGGCGAGCCCGCAGAGCTCCCGCCGCCGCTGCCCCCCGACTGAGGGGCCGCGACCCTGACGGCCCTTTCTATACTCTGTACCTCTTTTCCCGCCACTGCCACAATGGCCTCCCCCCGCCTCAAAACCGCCCAGAAGCACCAGAACCAGTAGTTCCCGCGCTGGAATTCCTCCTGTCCCAAAAAAAAACGCGCTAAGAAAAAAAAAAAACCCTCCAAAATTTCCACAAACGTCCCCAAAACAGAAGCAGCTGCGAGGCGCTCTTAGGTGTGCCTGGTCCCTCAAGGAACGGCGGTCCCCATTGGCTGCCGGAGTACCCAGGGCTCCTATTGGCTGCCGCACGCTCTGACGCTTCCAATTGGCTGCTGCCCGATCCCCTCCCGCGCGCAGGGCAGATCGGAGCCCCCGCCTGGGAGCCCGGCGCGGGTCGGGGCCGGGCCGCGCGCTGCAGCCAAAGCCCGGGCAAAACCAGCACCCACAGGGGCCCCACGCCGGAGAAGCCGGTGACGAACTGCAGTCCCCGGGAAGCTGCTTCTAGGGGTCTCAACAGGCGGGCTGCAGCCAGAGTAAGACACATCGCAACGCTGGTGGTGGCGGGCGTCCAGCAGTGCTCGGAGTCTGTCGGCGTTTGCAGTTGAGACAGAGAAGTTGAATCCAAATTGTTGGCGTTTTTCCGCCACCTGCTACTTCTCTCTTGTCCTGGATGGATTTGACAGAGCTTCTTTTCTCCCCACAGAGCTGGAAAGCAAAATGCTCAGCTGCCCCATGGCCATCTCCGCCCCCTTCCACAGCTCCAGCCTTGTCCCGCTTTCTCTCCGCTTTACTTTGCACCAGGTTCTCCCTCCTCCTCTCCCAGCCAGCTCGCAGCAAAGCCATTTCACCCACTGGCAGTACCTGCCTCCTCTCACTCGGTCCCAGTTTGCCCCCTTTGAACTACCGTAGCCGCCTGCCCGCGGAGCCGGACCCGCCGTGCGCCTGGGTAATGGTGGCGTGAATGATCGCAGGGATTGTTGGGGTGGGCTGGGCCCGGCCAGCTGCCTGGTGCCAGCAACACTGCTCTGTCCCTCTCCTCCTCACCCTGGGCAGGGAACAGAACACATCAGGAAAGGCCTGAGGATCGGGAAAGGGGCACAGAGAGATCACTCACGGCTCACTGGAATAAGAGACACGACTGGGGGGAATGAATTGCATTTATTGTCAAACAAGTCAGAGCAAGAGAATGAGATGTAAACCAGCAGGGATTCAAGCCTAGGAACTAGGACTTTGTCCTCGGCAGCTCGCAGCTGCACGAGGGGGATAAAGGATCCCCCGGGGCCCCCGAGCAGCGGCTGTGCCCCCCCTCAATGGGGATGTGTCCAGACCCACCGGTCCCTCCCGGGCTTTGGGGGGCAAGAGTGGAGCAGGCGCTGAGCTGCTCCATGGAGCTTCCAGCCCCTGTTTGATCTGTCAGGGCGTGACACAGTCACTGACGGGCGTCTGTCGGCACTCGGTGTCTGTTACCTGTCCCAACTCTGGAAGCAAGAGAGAGCTTTCCCGGGGTTTGTCCATTCTTAAATGTGGACCACAGAGGTGGTCAACATTTTTAAGTGGCTTAAAAAATTGTCAATATTCAAACTAGCCAGTTGATAGGTTCTGTCAGGTCGTAGAGGAAGCTGTAAGCACCTCTTTGCAAGAAAATCGCTCCGGAGCTATGCTAACCTATGACAGTGTCTTCCATCTCTCCTAAAAAACCAAGGAGAGAAAAGCAGTGCCTTAGGACATCCAAAGAATGTGAGGCAATCTAATGGATGGCACCGCGTTTGTTTGCATCGGCAAGGCTCCACCAAGTCATGCCATGCTGATTCTGAAGGGTCTCAGGATTCAAGTTCCCTTGAGCACAGTGCCAGACAGCTCCCACTTCCCAGCAGCAGACACCTTCCTGTACTTGTATATGAAAGCATCCATCTTCCCAAGACTAATTGCATAGACACCATCTGGCACCAGAGACCCGAAATGTCTGCTGCTGAGAAAGGATTCTCCAACACCACGTGCCAAGGAGGAAGAATTCCCATCAACACTTGGGGATTTTGCAGGGGCTGCTTCGCTGTCGCCATCAGCAGTGGCCTCCGAAGAGTCACTTCCAGCACGCTTGGTCAAACCATCCATGCGCTTACGGAGATCCTGGCTCAGCAGCAATACAACAGTCCCTCCAACACGAAGCACTCTGGCAGCCACAGGAAAAAATAATGGTTAGGTGTTGATCCTTCCTGGCATCCCTTTGCCTGTGCGGAACACAACACTGCTGACACTCAGATGCCACCTGCATTTAATAAAACACCTGAGTGTGTCATGGCTCAACTCAGTAAGCTGCATCTCCAAAAGGAATTTAAATCCTGTATCTTCTTACCTCTTCCTAAATGGGAGAACTAGGCCCTGTCCTGACTCCCAAACATTTCTGACATCAGCAGTTCTTTCTACTGGGTTACCAGGGAAGATGGGACTCCTTTTTTACCCCTTTAGTATTCTTTCAAGGATTGAGGGCACCATCAAGCCTCGAGTTTTTGGAGGTTGCAAAGGAACAGCCTCCCAGCGCAGCAAGGGCTTCTCAGATTAGCAGGGTAATTCTGAAATTGACCCTTCCTTTTGGAAATTTTAAAACATCTGTCCTTTCCCTGTTCCACTGATCCTTAAGGGCTTTCAAACGCAGGAAACAGAGGAAAATTAACCACTGTTTGCAATTAATTTTTCTAGGTTTATGTCCAAACATTACACTTGGCTTTGAAAGGGGGGGGAAAAATACTATCCTGACTCAGTTTACAGCAAGTAATTTGAACAGTTTTACTGGTGGGGCTCTCATGGTAATGCTCCCTTCCTTATCTCTACCTTCCCATGGGTATATTTTGCTTAGGCTGGAAGAATAGAGCAAATAAGGCCAGAGGACAAGCACAGCAAGATTGCCACACCGTTCTGTGGAGCCATGCCACCTCCTCTATCCCCTTCCCATCACATTCCTGCATTGGGTGAGTGAGATCAACATGCACTGAAGATGAGTCCTAGAGGAAGAGCTTGTTTTCAGGCAAGAAGTAGAGGGGAAGATGGCTTGAACTGTTAGAAGCAGCCCACCTATTAGTTTTGCTCAACTCTGCCACAAAATGACATGGTGAGAGATGAAAGGACACACCTAAAATCTGACCAAGTGGCTAGTGAGATATTCCTGGACTGCAAGGAAAATGCATACCACTTTTTCTAGTCTGAGATCCTTCCTGTCAAGGTAGGCTGGTTAAAGCCTGGCCGTGACCTCAAAAAGGAAAGCCTGTGATTTTATACAAGCAGGCCTCAACTGAAAAAGGATTATAGCTTTATTTGCCTGGCCATGCTTTAACTTTGTCCAGGCAGGTCTCTCCTTTTTCTCCTTTCTGCCCTGTAAAGAAAACTTTTGAGTGTGGTAACGCAGCGTTTGGTGCCCGAAGCACGAGCTCTGGCGTGCCCCAGGTCAGAGACAGTCCAGCTGCGTTACCTCCACGCATCGCTGAAGCGACTTCGGAATCAGGAAAAGAGCTGCTTGCTGCGCTAGCTAGCTGGCTTCTTTGCAGAGGAAACACGGCAGGAACTGATGGGATCGGCTCATGTTAGCGCAGAGACAAAGGAAGAGAGAGGCTGTTCAGGTCTGACTTCTAACAGGTTTATTGTTTGAAGTTTCACAACCCAAACAAGGCTGGAATCTGATGTGATGGGAATGATGGGGTTGTGATGGGATGGGATCCTCCCTTGAGGCTCGTCCTCAGTTTAATAGGGAATTAGAAAACCCCGGTGAAAGGGGAAAACAACCAATGGGTTACAAGCCAGGGGGAGGATACAACTTAACAAGAACCACTGGGGTAAACCGAGAGGCGGGGGTTATAACAGAACCAATGAACGACCGAGTTAACATAGAATTTCCTCGAACCGGGGGAGGTGGCTTGGACCCGGGCACCGCCCAGGGGGTGCAGCTTAGGCTTCTGAGCCGCCCCTCAGCCCACCCTCCGAGTCTGTGGCTTGGGGGAACTCGATCCGGGGGAGGAGCTGAGATTGATTGGCATCTCGCTGCCCCAGCCCTGCAGGAGGCTGGGTCACACCAACTGCCGCTCAGAAATATTTCACCATCATGCCTCGTAAAGAGTATTTGTGAGCACAGCTCGCACAAGATCATTCTTTGTCAGCCTGCACTGCCATCGCCACTCACAGCTTGCAACACACAACACAACAGTCTCTAAGGGACCACTAAGGGCCTCAGATTTCCACAGCCTGCACAGGGTCAGACTACAGAGCTGGAGAATGTTTGGAATAAAGCAAATCTGAAGCTGACTGAATGCTTAGATCACACACCATTGTGGCCCTTACATCAAACTTCAAGTGTGTCAAAGGCTACACATACCTCTCCATCTCCTGGAGAATATCTGGTAGGAGCAGGGCATCATTCGTGATCTTGAACTTCTTCCCAAATGGAATATCCGAAATAACACTGTCAAAGCTTTCTGAAGGCAATGGCAATGCTGCAGAATAAAGGCAGGTCTTTATGTCTGTCTGAAAAACGCACAGCAGCTATGCCCCCATTCCCCTTACAACACTGTCTGCCAGCTCTTTTTGGGTTATGCACCCAGATTCACAGCTCCTTCTGCACTTGCCCTCACAAACGACACTATGAAGCCACCATCCCTCTGCAGACTGGGAACAGACAAATGCATGACAGGATAGTTTAGTTTGCAGATTCCCTGCTCCTGATGACGTTTGCCCATGCAGCAAGACACCCCAGTAGGGCACTATATGGTTCCAAATTAACTGCTGCTTCTCAACACACAGTACATCTTAAACATGAAAATAATTTAGCAAAATACAAAAGAAGAGCTAAGTTTGTGAGCACTTTACTTAGTAAAGGATTCTGTCAGAGCTAGTGTCTTTGAAGTGTCTCCTTAGAGTTTCTGCATACCAGCAGCAGTCAGTTCTCCCGATGAAGATGCAGTACTTGCGCCCTGTGGTGACAAAAGTCAGCCGTGTCAGGCTGTGGAGGCCAGTCTGAGACCCCTCCTGAGATCCTGTGGATCCTCCATCCCTCAGGGTGCTCAAAATTGACTGGACAAGGCCCTGAGCAGACAACAGGACTGAAGACCTCCAACAGTCCCTTCTCACCTGAACTCTGCTGTGATTCTACGCCAACTTTTCTAGAACTAGCTGGAAATGTTTCCCAGACCATTCTTGGATCAACACTTGCAGCACAACAATTAATTTTATCTGCAAGTGAAAGGACATGTCACCTACAGTCCTGCTCAAGACATGCAGAAATAACACCTTCTGACCAGTCATGAAGACACCAACTACTTGTTCAGTTTAGAAAACCTGACACCTAAGTACCTTCCATGATCCTAGAAACCAAATTCAAACACAGCTTTTAAGTTAGAAATAAACCTACATTTTTATAAAAAATAAATAATATTTCTTACCATTCCAGTAAGAAATAAATACTGCAAGGTAAAAAAATATGCACATTTCATCACTCATGCACAGGAAAAAACAGCCAGCTTGCCTGTCATGAATTTCGTACAGTCATAGTTTAGCCTCAGGCTTTGAGGTCCAGAATAAGACCACGAAACGATTATCTTCTCTACAGACTAGGTTGTGAATCAAGAGCAAACAGATTCCCTCTTACAGGAGAAAGGCATCATCCTTCAAAATACTCCTACTCCAAAACATGAACAATTCAGCTCAGCTCAGCTTAATAAGTCCTCACCATTACTCACCTGGTAAATTTAAGTCACAGGCTGCATTTGATTTGGATTTGTCCTGGCTGTGTTCCATTAAGATACAAAGAACTCTCACATGGTACATACTCTTTGTGGTGTTCACACATTTACCATAAAGAGAGTCAACTACTGTCCACACTGGACAATTGAAATTTTTATTGTCTTCTGCTGACTTCATTCTTACCAAAGTTCCCAGGCACAGGCAGCAGGGAGAAAGAACCAATAATGATCCCTTCACCAGCACTACAGAGTCACCACTCAGCTATTTGTTGGGAGTTAGCTCTACAACATATCACCTCAAGAAAACCTACATTACACTTGTGCAATCCCAGAAACACAAAAAAAAAATCACTTGGAAAGCCTACAGACATACCTTTCACAGAAGCTTTAAGCAACTCAATCTTATCCATTAAGCCTGCAGTTCTAATATTCCCATCTGCACCCTCTAGCTGTGAATCACTTATATCAGCACCCCAGTAACAGGCTTCCTGTTAAGAAAGAAAGAGGAAAGTAATTTTGTTAACACTCAGGTTATTTATTTTATAAACCCTTCTCAGAAATGCTTTGTTGGACAGCTCCTGCAAGACAACCCCCTTTCTGGGATATCTACTATTGTTACACAGATCAATTCACAGTCCAGAGGATGGAGGAACGGAGGAAGTATATGCTGTCTTCATTTCTTTAATGCTCTGGTCTGCTCAACACACTCGAAATTACAGAAATATCAAGGGCATGTCCTAACAGCAAGACTCCAGCTAGCTACAGCCAGCCACACTGCCTCTAATGCTGTCGACGGTGCCATTACACTGACTCCTCCGATCCCAGGATAACCCCAGGAAGCTTTACAAGTCCATGGTTGCCTCAAGCAAACCCTGTGAATCAATAGCTGCACCAGCCTGTAGGACACATTCATTTGGAGGAACATTTGCACTAAAACACTTTTAGCAGCTGCCTAGAAATTTCATGTGTTCACCTTTCCAGCAATGGACTTTAGCCTAACCGGTACAGAGAAAACCCTGTATCACAACTACCAGTTTCCCTGCAAAAATCCAGCCAGCTGTGACTGAGATACTTACGGGCCACTCTTTGGCAGCCTCCAGCAGTATGGTTCCTAGCCCACACATGGGATCCAGCACAAGGGCACCAGCCTACAAAAAGAGAGGTGTTATTGCATCCCAAGCAAGACAGACTCCTTACCCAGGACAAAGCTTACAGAGGGATGTGCATAATCCCACTGAATCCAGCGCAGGTTAACAATAATCACCGGTAATCCCAGGCCAAACTCACTTGTAAGGGAATATAGTAAAAAGCATCAACAGCTTCACTACAGACAGCCCTGAGGTGACATTCAGGAGGAAATATTACAAGTGGACTGCAGACAGATATTGGTACCAAATTAATCTCTGAAAAGAGATCACATTTCCCTGGAAAACAACACCAAACAAGGTTTCATTTCCTCACTATCACTGGACAGTGAAAAAAATCTTGCCACTTAGACATATACCTGTACGAGGATTAACAGCTCTGTTGAGAAGGACCTGGAATTACAGCAGACACCTGGCTGAACAGCAGGTGACAGCACACTCTCATCACAGATACGGCAGACCCTGTCCACACGCATTAGAGAATGGGGCATTAGAATCACTACAGCCCTTCAAAGCGTCCAGTTCCAGCCCTGATGAGCAGCACACCCCCCTCCCCTTCATTCAGGACTCCATATCTTTGCAAGGAACATTCACTGACACTTATTTCAGCCAGAGATGCCATGGCCCATGCGACTGTTGACCGTAGTCCTGCTGTTCTGATATACTCTCTGTTTGCCAATGGAAGCCTGCAGACAGCAAAAAAAAACAACAACCAAAAAGTTAACTAAAACAACAGCAGAATCACTCAGAAAAGGCCATGTAATGTCAAAGACCAAATGAACTGGACAGATCTACTGAGAGACAGAAAAGTCTGCTTTTAACCATAACTCACTGCAAAGTCTGGCCTGTGTGCTCATTTAAGATCCAGGAAGATCACAAGACTAATTTGACAACCAGTGATTATCAATCCAAAAGATAAATACTCACAGTGGACAGTGAGATTTACAAATCTTGCCTGTTCTGATACTGCAAAGACAAAGCTGGTGGAGAGAATGCTTACCTGAAAAGAGGAATCCCCACCACAGAGTGAATGTCATTAAGATGTACAAAGATCTAAAAGAGGAAAAAAAATCCCAACATTTTAAAGTCTCAAACTGACACAACAATAGCTTTAACTCATTTAAACCAGACACAGATGCTTCTACAAACTTCTGATCTTAGTTTTTAAGAACAAAAATGCATACTATAAACAATAACAATTACTTGGAAGAAATCCCACTAGATAATCGAAATGCCACTTTAAAGATGATTTAATGCTTAAGCAAGCTGAAGGGGATTTTGTCAGCCAGGAATCCATCAGCAAGCACTTGAAATTATAAGGGGGCCTATTTTTCCTTAACACAGCATGGGAATTTTTAGTTATAAATCCATTTACTACAAGTGGGAGAATATTGTTCACTGTATACTAGCAACAAAATAAATACATAAAAAAGAAAAAAACAACCAACCAAAAAAAACCCCAAAAAAACAACAACAAAAAAACAAACAAAAAAACCCCAGCCCACCCAAAAACCAAACCAAAAAAATAACCAACCAACCAACAAAAACCCACTATTACCCACACTAGTGCCACTAAGGGGCAATTCAGATAGAAGTTAGACCTAAGTAATCCTTCCAGAAATGTAGGCAGCTAAAAGAAATTGTTCTACTGTCCCACAGAGAGCATCCCAAAAGAAGACCGAGCTCCCCAGGAGGTCTTGCATGACTGCAATTCCTGCCCCCAGACAGCGCAAAAGGAAACATGATGCTGTCAAAAAATCCCAGTCCTCAGCACCTGAATAGTTTCAGAGCCAAAATCTGGGCAAGAACAGGAGCCCCATATGAGCCTCAACAAACATAATGCTCAGTGTGGGAAAACCAGTGCCAGTAAATGAACTCAAGAGTTTATACGGCATCAGTGCTGAGAGCAGCTTCCACAAGCTAAGTGCAGGGATGGAGAAACAGCCTGTCAACAGCAAGGAGTAATTTTGAAGGTCTCCAGGTGGCCTGCACCATCAAGGGTGCACTAAGCAAGCTGTTTGTCACAGACAAGGCCCAGGGGGAGGCTCTTCCACAAATGGCATTCTCAAGTCTAGCTCCTTGAGAACATGCCCTTTGTTGCTTGCTCACTTCCCCTACAGAAGCTACAGATGCCCCGTGGCTTAGGTGATTTCCATTTTCACACAGTCAAGAGTCCAGCAGCCTGTAACAGTGCCAGATCCTGAAACACCTCCTTTGTGGATCCTTCCCCTCCCCCTCCCATGCAGGCCCATGTGGCCAGGCTGGTGTTTATTCCAGAGCTCTGGAAAGCACGCACACACATGGGCCACATACACGCTTCGCTCAGTGCTACCAGCTGATTTCAGTTAAATTCAGTGGCAGAAAGACCAACAGGGAGAGGCCATGGTCTCATGTGCAAAGGGAGCAGAGAACAAAACAGAAGATGTCAGGGGTGATTCTGGAAGCATCAACAGGCAGACGAGCACCGCTACCTCTATGTCAGGGTCCCGTAGATCAGCACGCCACCCGCACTGCTTCACAAGTGCTACGCCAATGGCTCTTCCAATCTCCTGCAAGGGGGAAGAACAGTCACAGGCAATAAAATCCCCAGAATTCAGAAAACTGCAGATCACAGCCTTGGATGCCCAACCCTCAGAAATCCCTGGGAAAAGAAAGACTCTATGCCTAAGAGAACAACTCACACAATTCACACCATAAGAGGTACAACAGGGCAGAGCAGGCAAGTGAGGGGCAAAGCAAACACACCACATGGCAAACAACCAACACTCAACTGGAACAAGAGAGGCTAAAGTTCAAGTCCTGACCAAGTCACAACAGAATATTCACTTGAGCTGGGCTTGATCCTTGTGGGTCCCTTCCAACTCGGAATATTCTGTGACTGTCGTCATTTCTGAATTCTTAAACACATGCACTAAATACTTCCAATGGCTCTAAAGCAGATTACCCAACAGAAAACCTGCGAATGCACAACTAAAACTCACAGTTTTAATGCTTTCATTACATCTAGAAAGCTCTGATTACTTTCTGAGTGTAAGTTCAAATGCAGCACAAATTTAGGCAAACACTCTTGTAGGGAGGCTCATGTGACCCACCTCACCAAGGTACTAGCTTTAGTAGGAAAAAGTCTAAACTAGTTACCTTTAAGTAAGAGAAACCTACACAGTTGGGAAGATGACAGGATACAGAGCCCTGGAGGTCTGTATGCCACCATTCTTTTCCAAGGACCAAGCTCCACTTCTCCCAAGACTCATCCCAGGGCTGCGGTCCTGAAGAACAAGTTCTCCCCAATACCCAACCAGAGGCAACCGAAGCTGCAAGTTCTGGCTTTTACCCCTTCTTCTAGACTGCCTGCCACAACTGAGAGGAGTCTGGCTCCATGGTCCTTGCAATGGTCCTTTAAGTAACTGTAAACTTATCTGCTCACTCCTCAGCCTCCACAGGCCCAGAAACCTCAAACTCTTACCTTTGCTTATCCTCAATAAAAGGTATTGATTTGAAAAACATTAAGGGTCATAGTGAACAGGAATTAAAAACAGCATTTGTATTTCCACTTGTTTAAGGTGAATGCAGGTTAAGGGCTTTTTGAGAAAATACAGAAAAAGCTTACATCAGTTTATTATTCCAGAACACAACACAACTGAAATGACAAACAAACTACACATCTTTGTTCACCTTTGCTAAATTCTTTTAAAACACAGATACTTCAGCATACCTGTGAAGTAAGTATTTTGGCAATCGCTCCACTGCAACGACAAGACACTCTGAAACTGAAGCTAAGCTTCTCATTTACAGTAGGATTCTCTCCACTGCCTTTGGAAGGGAATTCTGAGGAAGTCTTGCTCTCAATCCAGTACTCCTGAACTCTCAGTCTCTCTGGTGCCACACACCTCTCTCCAACTTCCACCTGACACTCCTTAGACACAATTGCTCTCACTTGTTCCGTTTTCTGCCTTTTACTTGCAGTATTTGTTTCTTCTTCTGACTTTCTCTTCAGAGCCAATGTGTTTTCTTGAGAGACATCATCTGTTTTCCCCTCGTGTCCACTAAGCTTTCTCCAAACAGAGATAATATCCAGCCAGTATTTTGGTTCCTCAATGACAAGGCTTTTAATCTTGTGCAGCATTTTCCCTGGAAGAAAAAAGCAGTTTGGGGTTAAGTACTTCAGCCTTGGCATTTCATTTCCCTCCGGACTGAGAACAGCTGTTAAACTCATTAATGTGTAAATCCAGAAACCAGCAGCTGACACCACAGGCACAGCTGAGCTCTCAGCACCCACATACCCACCAGATGACACACAGGCATTCCTCTGATTACCAGCTCTGCACAACCAAAATTAAATCATGCAAGGGCTGAATTCTGCACAAGAATTGAGCAGCTCTAGTAAACCAGACCACCTGTGAGAGTCATTCCTAGGGACAGAGGACCAGCCTACCATGCCATTCTCCCCAGAAAGCACTTGGCCCAGGATTAAGAGATGCAGGACACTTTCCAGGATTGTAAAACAGACACAAACATGAATTACTTTGAGTCATCTCAGGAAAAACCAAGTTCATTCTTTCAGAAAGAAGATTTCTGCTTACCATTCATCACTCTGCCTTCAATCCTGCAACACACACTTACACATGTGGGCAGTCCTAAGCTAGCTACAAGAGAGGCACGAGGAACAAAGAGGCCAATTCACTTAAATATCTCAAAGCTGGTCAAGAAAAAATATAAAGGTCTTTCTAGTTATCACTTAAAATTTTAAAATTATGACCAAATTTGATCCTCAAAGCTGAAGGTAATCTCCCAATTAAAAACCTACCAGCAGGCAGGAATCAATCCATCTACCTTGAAATTCTCATTCCAACACTAACAGAGAGGATGACCCAAGTACCTGAGACTTAGAAGGAAGCTGTATACTTAACAGTCAATTGACACAGGATATAGGTCGGGATTCACTTTGCTTAACAGAAAATAAGACCTCTTGTTAAAACAAACACAAGAAATCCAGAACTGAACTTTGATTTTCGGGTAGGGTGTTTGTTCTCTTTTCTGGGACCGGGCAGGGGGAGAGAGTCACAAAAATACACATATACATTCAGTGCCGCCAGAATACAGGCTGGAAGGTAGCTATTGAAAACAATTTAAAA
This sequence comes from Aphelocoma coerulescens, assembly GCF_041296385.1. Lineage (NCBI taxonomy): Eukaryota > Metazoa > Chordata > Aves > Passeriformes > Corvidae > Aphelocoma > Aphelocoma coerulescens. The sequence goes on from NC_091015.1 coordinate 168,493,586, forward strand.
GCCCTTTTCAGATTAAAAAAATGTTGAAAACACATCTGGACGAAAGACACTTCAGAATCGATTACTGTCAATTACAACTACAGCCATTAGTAAAAAAAATAAACACCTCAAATTTTATAACTAGGAAACCTCAAACCGAGGTTTCCCGTTCCCGCGCAGCCCGTGCCCGGGCCGTACCTTTGTTCCTGGACACCGGCAGCGGGCTGTGCTTCTTCAGCAGCAGGAACAGACGCTCCCCCGACCGCAGCTTCCTCAGCTCGCCCGGCCCCGCCGCCGCCCTGAAGAACACTTTTCCCGTGACGCAGTCCACCTCCGGGGAGAACACACGTCGGACTCGGCAGGGAAGCTTCGGGTGAGCCCCGCGCCCCGCAGCCCGAGCTCCCCCCGGGTGACGGCCCCCCGCGCCCGCAGTGCGGGGGCCCCTTCGGCCCCGCCTGAGCCCAGCCCCGCGGTGCCCCGCGCGGGTGGCGGCGCAGCCCAGGCCGCGGTCGCCGGGCTCCAGGGCGCGCAGCGCACGCGGCCGCGTTCCCCGCTGAGCCGGACCAGACCAGACCGCCTGGGTGGGCACCGGCTTCGGCTCCCCGCTCACCTCCGTGGCGCCGAGCCGCGCTCGCACCTCCCGCGCGAGGAAGGACTCCAGCCCGCGGCCCGCCGTGCAGAAGAACCGCCCGGGCTCCGCCGACGACATCTTGACGAGGCCAGGCCTGTGAGGCGGGACCGCCTCGGGGGCGGTGCCCCGGCAGCGGAATGGCTGGTCCGGGCGCGGGGAACGGAATTTAAAAGCGCATGGTTTTTTGTATTGTTTTTTATTATATTGCTTTATTTTATTTAGCCTTCGGATACCCAATCCTTACGTGCTGTTTGTGCAGGACAAATGAGTTTTCCATATGGAAATGCACAAGATACTTGTCACCAACTGCTCAGCAGGGCAGGCTCGAGCTCTTGCAATGGCTTTATTCTCTGTACAATTAGTTCCGTGTAGCGATGACTGTATATAAATAGTATAGATACATACAATATAGTACACACGATTGTTTTCATTGTAAATTTAGAAGTGAAAAAAATATTTTCCATTGTTATTCTACACAAACACTTCGGTAGAAAGTTCCAGCTGTTGTTTTAGCATGACCTGCAACTTCAGAGGAAAAATGACAGGCAAACAGATCTATTCAGAGCTCTAAACTTCACTTTGTAGTAAATTACAGAGGACAGATACCAGCCAGCAGAATACCAAGGATCTGAATTCAGTACAGTAGTGATTCTTCCTCCAAGGAAGAAAAAGAAAAAAATCTTTCAAAAAAGAAAAGCTAGGAGCTTGCATTATGTAACTAAGACAAACCGCATATGGTACAGCCTTTTCTTTAAATGTTTGTAAACAATAGGCTTACGGTTTTAGGCAAAGAAAATAAAGTTCTTGAGTTGGTCCTTGCACCCTTCACACATAAACAGCATAGTAAAGATGCAAGGACCTCAGCAAACACCTGCATTTCATGCTTAATAGCTTAAGCACGCATTTTGTAGTTTTTGTATGGTACATACTCTGTTTATTTAGGCTACTGTGCAAAAAAGATTCTCAGCCGCTGAAGGTGTTTTTGTAATTCTGTAAAAATTATTTGTAACATTATTGAAGTTTAGCAGGCCTGTGTGAGATTATTTAAAAAAAAATCATCCTTGTGGTTCACCCTCAATCCTGTACACAGGCCCTGCACCCCTGCACTGACAAATGAGAGAACACTGGCAGCAGCCTTCATGGCCAACGAAGTGTTGAGAAAAATAAGCTAATATGCATTGCAGTTCACTTTAAAATATAGAAATATTTTTAAATGGCACAAAGCTTGGTACAGGTGCATCTGACAGTGTAAACACAAATATATGAGGCAGCAATCATTGAGGCCAGATCTATTTTTATGTATCTTGCAATCACTGTCTTCATTTCTTATTGTCAGATAAATGCTACCGCTTGTCAGCCTGTAAGAAAAATCAAAGTCAAAACAATTTTGGAGCTTTTTCAGTATCGGACCACTGTAATTTCCCTACAATTTAGGTTTTGAACTTCCACTCCTGAAACTGCTTACATTACTTTTATTTTTAAAAACACAAGGATTAATTTTCTTTTTCAATATTTGAGACTTGATTATAGGAAACAGGTAAAACTGTATAATGTATATTGGAACAATAACTATCAATGTCTGAATATTTTAACATTGTTTGAAATTTTAGTAAGTCCTGTCAGGAACACAGTTATTGCTATTCAGGGGCTTAAAAATAAAACAAACATGAAGGCATAGACAAAACTGTTTGAATAGTGAAATTAAGGAGATAGAAACCAGCATTCTGCCTAGAATGAATCCTTTTCCATTTGAACACTCTACAAGTTCTCTTCAGATTTCTCTTCCAGGCAACTATGATGACATTTGCATGGAGATATGGATTTAAGTGACTAACTGTGGGGGACACAGTTTTTCAACTCTGATAATTCTTCAGACATTCCAGGTGCTCCACCTGGAATACATTTGCTTTTTCAGGGTTTGAGCCATGTATCCTGAGTAAATGAGAAAAGAAAAAATGCTGTTCGTATAAACTGACAGTTAACAGAAATGTACACTAGATGACGAAACTGGGGTTTTTTTCCCTACTAGAGTAAAATTAAGCATCAGCAAGTCTATAAAAGCAGTATATTTGAGGTTAGTATCCAGAGTTTTGCTGCTCATCTTGCAATATAAAATGGCATTTCTTTACACAATGGTTCACTATTTCATTGCATATAATAAAAACCTAGCCACTGGCATTTATCTCACTTAATCTCCTGAAAAATGTGACGTTACAGGTGACACAAAGCAGTGAAGTAAGAGCAGTGTTCCAGCCTTCAAACTTAAAGGTCTAAGAAATTTCAGAGCCCTAAGATTATTTAAACAGACTGTGATGCACTACTTGTACGTGATACTGAATGGAGTTTATATGTACTGTTTCAAGAAGTATTTCACCTCCCCCAAGTTCAGGACCATTTTTTAAACACTACCATAGCAATATTAAGTGAAGAGCAAAAAACCAAAAACCTGATCTTTATGCAATTTTAACTATCTGTACTGTTTTAAATAGTCTATCCTCTTTTCACTTTCTTGTTTTCACATGTAAACAAAACTTCAGGATTTGAAAGGTCAGCATCAAACCAGATTGTCCCAACCCAAAACACATTTTGGGTGTGACAGTGTAGTCACTGAGTAAAACTCAAATACTATGCGGCGTAATTCATTATAAAGCAAAAGCATTTGTGTTCCTGTGACCCATCTCTGGTGTAACACTTAACTGTGACAAGGACACATCCTAATGTCCTGACATTAATTTCTAACATCAGCATGTTATTTATATCCAAAATTTAAATCCTGCATCCCTCACTTGTAGCTGTTGCAGATATACAGTTTCAGGTATTGCTGGTCTCCAGGTTTATCTTCTTCAAATGAAAACTTGTGGAAGAAACTACCATGGCTTCTCTCTTAGTCTTTTATGAATATTCATACTTTCACTTATGATTCCTTCAAGAAATCTGTTTTTATTACATCATCCTTTCCTTTTCATATGTGTTCAAGGTATGTGTTCATATGTGTTCAAGGAACACAATGTCACAACCAGACCTCTGGAATGCTACACAATAGAGTGCAAGATGCCTTTTTACCCTGATCAGACAACTTGTGAACTGTGGGTAACACCAAGACATCAAAAATAACATACAGCTCAAAGAGTGGGATAGCAATGAGATTCAAATGAGGAAACACTTCTGCAGGAAATAAAGCTATGGATCATGTTCTCTTACAGTTAGATCAGAAACAGTTTCTGTGAAGAAATTCCTAGAAGTGGGGATAAATGCATTCCATTCTTATGAAATTGAAACAGAATGCATAGCAGTTAAATTACTTGCACTGCACCTATAATCCAAATTGCCAAATAGAAGCCATCTGCAAAATAAAAGCCCTTCCTGCTTGCCTGCAGGCATAACCTGTGCTTTCTTCAGCTGACTTAGCTGACACATTACAGACTATGCATTCAAGACAAAGCACTGAAAACACCTTAGGAACTTTAGTCCTTCCCATCAGTTAGACAGGAGAAGAGCAAATCTGTATTTCTAAGCCCCTTGTTCCTAGAACATGGCTAAGCATGTTTCTAAAAGGGTTCTAGCAGGTATTTGATTAGTTCTGTACTATGGCAAGTATAAACTCTGTAATTCTTGCTTCATATTAAATTCTTTCCAGTTGAGATTTTGGATGAATCCAATTCTCCAAGCTCCTTTCAGTCCACAGAAACCGGTCTGCTCCAGTCTGTTTATAGTGTTTCTTCGCAGAGAAAACAATTTGAAGCACAGCTACACTTCTGCATCAGAATTTCCTGGCCCCGCTTTTTGTTCAGGTCCATGAAAGCACACATTTGCAAAAACAAAGCAGAGTGCTAGGACTTCTCTCATTAATTATTTCCAACATCACCATCAAAATAAGGAATGAACTCTCATCTCCCTATACTTCATTCTTCAACAGACAATTACAAGTAACTATGCTCCAAAGTTCCTCCATTTGACTTCCTAGTATCAGAAAGCCTTGCAGAAGGCTGGGAAGTCCTTTAAATACTACTTTTTAAAATTAGCACTTTCTACAAAAGACTTACAGGACATTGCAGGGTTGTGCAGTGGACATAAAACTGATGTGTTTGGCTCCTGTCAGGTGTTTTTGCAACCTCTGAAAACACATACAAGTCTCAATCACAAATGGTTTCCTTTGCTATCCCTTCATCCAAAACCAATTAGCAGCACTAAAATAACGTTTTCATGCTAAGATTTACTGAAGCTTTTGAATAAAACTTTTTATTTTTCTGTTCTTGTCAAGCTGAACTTGAGTTTACTTTGCAATCCACAAAATAGACTTAGACTGACACTGCATAACATTCTAATTCAATCACTCAGTAGATTAAATTAAAAATGAACTAGTACTGGTTCACTTCTTACATAAATCCATGCTGTTATTTAAGTAACATGCTCTTTCAGTCAAATAGGACAGCACATACTTGAACAGTCTTCTACTTTTGAAAAGTGTTATGACTGCTTTTACCTTGATTGCCAGCTAAATCTGTGTAAGCTTTGGGAATTACTAATACTAATGGAGAACAGAGCTTTTATCTGGAGTCTGCAAATGCAATGTGCAACCATAAGGAACTGTAGCGTTTGGAGAAGAGAGAAACACTCAAGATTCTCATGGAAAAGCTTTCAGCATAAACGTCTGAGAATTACTGATTTAATATTTTCATGCAGTTGTGTGTATTATTCAACAGACAAATCAGGTAAAGTGAATGAAAAAAGATAATGAAAGTATAAGTTAGCGCTCACCCCCTCTCCATGATGGTATTTAATATACAGCCAACAGGTGGGAAAACATTAGACTATATTATTGTTTCTGAGTTCAGTATATTAAATACAGAAATATTTTCTGGACTGTTTAAAAGCTTACCCAGGAAAAAAATATCAGAAAAATCACCACACAAATCCTGCTTTAAAATTAATAATTTTTAACAACCCAGAGAATTTCACTACAACATGTTAAAGTTTCTTCTTTAAAGTTTCTTCTCTAAATAAATTTGAAACATCAAATGAATAAAGAATTAGAAGCTTGAGCAGAAGCTCAAGATGAACAAGGGTTCTTCTCATCACCACCATCCACAGGACAGCACTGTATGCAGAGGCCCCTCTCAAGAGTCAAGAGTTGGCAGCTGTTGTATAAATCATATTTTAATCAGATTTAAGTGCTCAAGTCACTAGTAAAACTTGGACTTGGCTACAGGTGAAAATGGAACCAGTAGTCTCAGAAGCAGCACTCCACCAACCTAACTAGCTGGGCTGCCAGACAGATGGCCTTTTCCCATCGGTTGGTACCCATAATGCCAAAACGCTAATGAACCACCCTGAGAACAGCATTGTCATAATCAAGACCTGAACATTGGTGTCTGCTGGTAAATGCACACACAGAGCTTTATGTCTCTATGAACAGGTTAAGGCAGATAAATGTATCCTATTAGACATAAACAATACAGGCTAAAGTAATTGGTGAGTCCCTTGAGGAATCCTAAATGAACATTTAAAACTAAACTGAATGCAATTTCTTAAAAATCATGGGCTGAGAGGAATGAGCCTCTTTGTAAGAATTCATTATTATATAAAGGAAACCTTCCACACAAAATGAATGATGTCAGTGATGGAAGCATACATCAGCAATCCAAATCCCTGCATGACCAAAGATGACAATTCACTAGTCTGAATCTGTCATATCTGAAGTCATATCTCAAATAAACATTTACAGTCATACAACTCCATTACACTAAATCCACGTTCATAATATTCTCATAAAAAAAGAAGTCACAACAGAGTATCTAGTGAGTGCATTCAGCTTATCAAGTATGATTTCAACCATCTAACTTGGACAAGGATCAGGCTTCAGAAATCTTCTTTCTCTACCTGCTGTAAAACATAAGAAAAAAGGGCAAAGCTCTAGAGAACACAATGTAAGTATTAACTCTCACTGAAAAGTCTCATATTAAATAAGCTTTAGCCTCATGGGAAAAGTTGAAATTGGGTGGGGGTAGGGAGAAAGAATCAAAATTGGGGGGAAAAAACCCAAACAAGTATCATTTAATCTCAGAATGGTTTACGTTGGAAGGGACCTTAAGACTTGTCCAGTCCCATCAACCTGTCATGGGCAGGGACACCTTCCACTACCCCAGGTTGCTCCAAGCCCAGTCCAACATGGCCTGAAAAATTTCCAGGGATAGGGCAACCACAGCTTCTCTGGGCAACCTGTGCCAGGGCCTGCCCAACCTCACAGGGAAGGATTTCTCCCCAAGATCCCATCTAACGCTGCCCTCTGGCAGTGTGAAACCATTCCCCTTGTTCCGTCACTCCAGGCCCGTGTCCAAGGCCTGTCCGGCACTCCCGGAGCCCTGGAAGGGGCGCGCCCCGTGTCCGCTCCTCCTCCTCCCGCTCCTCCTCCTCCCCTCGCAGCGCTCCGGCACCGCCCGCCCGAGGTCACGGCGCCGCCTGGCGGCCCCGCTGTAATGCTGCGCATGCGCGGTGCGTGGGGCCGTTTCCATGGTAGCGGGGGCCAACAGGGAGGTGCCGCCATGAGCCCGCCCGAGGTGGAGCCGCTCGTGTGCCGCAAATACGAGATCAAGAGGCGCCTGGGCAAGGGGGTGAGTGCCTGGCGGGGGGGCTGGCCTGTAGGAGCTGGGGTGATCGTGGGAGCTGGGAGGGCCCATGAGAGCTCGGGGGGCCCGTGTGGAGTTCAGGGCACCGTGAGAGCTTCAGGCGGCCCAGGGGAGCTGAGGGGGTGTTTGGGAGTTCAGGCGCCCGTGGGAACTCTGTCGCTCAGGGCCCCGTGGGAGCTCCAGGTGACCCAGGGGAACTCCCGGGGACTGTAAGAGCTCAAGAATAAATAGTAAAATGGATCTGAGTCTCAAAATACATTCTCTTTGTGCCTGCCAAATCCTTCTACATTTACTGTAACCCCATCACTTCAGATCATGGTGCATCGTCATATTTTCTCCATAAAATGTATTTTTATACATGAGCCAATGGTAATTTCTAAGATATGTCTCCTCAGACAGTCTCTAAACCCTCCCCAGTTATCTGCTTTTCTATTCTGGCAGCTCTTTGCCATCGCTTAGTTTATTGATACAAGCATTTAAGTATTTCCCTCATCATCTTCACAGAGTCAAGGAATCACTGAGGTGGAAAAGCCCTCTGAGCCTGTTGAGTCCAACTGCTCCCCCAGCAATGCCAAAGCCACCACTAATCCATGTCTCTATGTGCCACATCCACACGGCTGTTAAATCCTCCCAGGGATGGGGACTCCACCCCTGCCCTGAGACAGTCTGTGCCAGGGCTGCACAGCCTTTTGCAGGAGGGTTTTTTCCAATATCCAGCCTAAACCTCCCCTGGCACAACTTGAGGCTGTTTCCCAGTTGCCAGCAGAGTAGTACTGTAGCACTTACCTGAGGTACTTGTACAACTGTTTGTACTGCCTCATGCATGGCAAAGGTCCTGATCCCATGCTCCGGACCACAGATGTTACTGGGAAGTCTGCCTTGGTGTCGTTACATGACTATTTAATCACTAGAATCACACATTGCAGCTCTTTTGCTTTGTGCAAGTATTTAAACATTAAATGGGCATTTCTGCGTGGGATACGATCCCGTTGTCCAAAGGTAAAGCAGCTCCTAAACTGTGGAAAGTCAAGATTCAAATCTATGCCTAAAATAAAAAAACTGGATCTGTGCCACAAGTGAGACTGAGCAGTCATCATTTGCAAGTATCACACTCATCCAGAATAGGGAAAACTCAGGTAGAAGTTCCTGTTCCCTTAACAGACAGCACAGCTTTTAATTGGAAAAAAAAAGGTTTAGTGTTGGATCTGACAGTGCTGTGTTAGTGGTTGGACCCAATGGTCTTGGAGGGCTTTTCCAACCTCAGCAATTCTGTGGTGCAGGGATGCTGTCACTACAGACTTTAGTAAAAAGTCTCTCTCCATCCTTCTTATCAACCCCCCTCCAGTATTGAAAGACCACAGTGAGTTCTCCTTTGAGCCTTCTCTTCTCCAGATTGAACACCCCCAGCTCTCTCAGCCTGGCTCCAGAGCAGAGGGCCTCCAGCCCTCGGAGCATCTCCATGGCCCTTCTCTGCACCTGCTCAGACTGGTCTGCATCTTTCTTGTACTGAGTGCTCCAGGTGGGAATCTCACCAAAGTCAAATACAGGGGAAGAATTATCTCTCTTGACCTGCCACCCACACCATGGCTGCCAAAAACTAGGTGCCATTGGCATCTTGCCACCATCTTGCCACGTGGGTTCATATTCAGCCACTGTCACCAGCACCACCAGGTCCTTTTCCAGCTTTCCAGCCACTCTGTCCCAAGCCTGACGTGTTTCATTGAGTTGTTGTGACCCAAGAGCAAGACCTGTCACTTGGCCTTGTTGACCCTTGCACCACTGGCCTCGGTGCAAGGGCCATCGATGCTGCCTTTCCAAACCCCTCTGCAGAGGTTCCTGCCCTCCTGCAGATCCATGCCCCTGCCCAGCCTGGTGTCCTCTGTGAGCTGGCTGAGGTGCCCTCAAACCCCTTGTCCAGAGCATTGATACAGATATTAAACAGGACTGGCCCCACTACTGAGCCTAGGGAATCCCACTGGTGTCCGGCCCCAGCTGGATGTAGCCCCATTGCCCACCACTCCCTGGGCCCAGCCATGAGCCACCAAGCAGTGCACCTGTCCAGGCCAGGAGCAGCCAGGTTCTCCAGGAAAATGTTGTGGGAAACGGTGTCAGAGCTTTACTCGAGTCCAGGCAGACACATCCACAGCCTTTCCCTCAGCCACTGAGAAGGTCACACTGTCACAGAGGGAGATCAGGTTGGTCAGGCAGGACCTGCCTGTCACAACCCTGAACTGGCTGGGCCTGATCCCCTGGTTGTCCTTCTTTTGATGCATCCCAGGACATGGTTGGCTGTCTGGGTTGCTAGTGCATGTGAGTTCATTTCCAGTTTTTCATCCAGCAGCACCCCCAAGTCCTTCTCCTCAGGGCTGCTCTCCAATACATAGAGTCATGGAACCACAGGATAGTTTGGGTTGAAAGAGACCTTAAAACCTGCTGAATCCCACCTCCTGCCGTGGGTAGGGACACCTTACACTAGACCCGGTTGCTCTAAGCCCCCATCCAGCCTGGGCTTGGACACTTCCAGGGATGGGGCAGCCACACCTTCTTGGGGTAACCTGTGCCAGGTCTCCCCACCCTCACAGGGAAGGATTTCTTCCCAAGATCCCATCTAAACCCTGCCCTCTGACAGTGGGAAGCCCTTCCAAATCGTGTTGTCACTCCAAGCCCTGGTTCAAAGTCCTTCTCAAGCTCTCTTGGAGCCCCTTTATGCATGAAGGAGCTCTAAAGTCTCCCTGCAGCCTTCTCTACTCCAGGCTGAACAACCCCAACTCTCTCAGTCTGTCTCCTGAGTAGATTGGCTCCTTGGTCTAATCGCTCTCTTCCATGTAGCTTCCATCATCTCTGATTCCAGTCCCTCGTTGAATACATCCTGGTTCCACTTCAGGCCTGAGCTGCGTGCAGGTGTCAGCACACTGCTCACCTGCCTGTGTTTCTCCCCAGGCCTATGGCATTGTCTGGAAAGCAATTGACCGCAAGACAGGAGAAACAGTTGCTGTTAAAAAGATTTTTGATGCTTTCAGGAACAGAACAGATGCTCAGGTGAGAAATTATTGTCCTGATGTGTTCTGAGATGTGGTGGGATTCCATAGGTATTTTCAGGATTTTTGTCTCTGAAAGATGATAATTATGCATGTAACAATACAGTCTGCAGCTATATTGGGATAAAAACAAGCAATAAATACCAAGCTTTGTGTATCATGGCACGTACAAAGAGGAGTGGATTTAACCCTGTCACTGAAGTGTATCTCTGTTCTGCCATTGTCTTGAAGTGATAATAAACTGTTTATTCTTTATTTCTAGAGAACATTTCGAGAGATTATGTTCCTGCAGGTAATGTTCCCCCTCTTCTCTGATTTTTTATTATCTCTGGTCTCTAAGTATTTTGTTCCCGTTGTTTTCCAAAATGCAGGGGTCATTGATTAGTGTTGATAACTCTAATTTCTTTTCTGCACCATCTTGGCAAAGGGCCTTTCAGGGTGAACCCATCTGAATGAAACACTCTCCATTTGGGCTTGTTTTTACTCTTTCCTGCCCTTTCCCCACTTTTAGCAATGTGTCTGCTGCAGCATCAACACATTGACTTGCACCTTCTGTCACTTCTTGCTTCTCTGTGGATAGAAACTGTTTCTCTTATGTTTTAACTGCCATGATTGGAGGAGGGGCTGGGGTGGGAGAGGGATTTACATGCCAAAATTCTTTTCCTCCATCATGCGGTATGCAATTTAATCACTTAAAAGAATCGACCAAAACTAAAAAGGGAAGTTCTGCAAGGAATAACTTAAGACTACTCTTGTTTTGATATAATTGACCTTATCAGTGGCATTCCAATTATCTGTCCACTCCTCCTCAGCCTTACCATGTAGAAACATCAATATTTTGGAATAATGTTGTTATAACTTGTGATTTTCTAAGGACACAAGTGAGGCAGGGCTCATAGAAGAGGTATTTCCTAAGACTGCCAAGTTCAAGTAGGAAAGAGATTATGTTTTTTTACTTTTTAGTCATTCTTGAAGCCTGAAATAGAAGCTGCAAACTTTAAAGCTAAAAATATAAACAGTTCCTTAGAAATGAATTACCTGTTAGATCATCTCTGAAAGTGCAGAAGTCCTGGAATGGATGGATGTAGGAGGAGCAGGGGAAAAAGGGATATTTCTTCTGAAGGAAAGAAGGAGTCACTTGGCAGTGGAGGGCAGGGAGAGCGAAGTTAATGTGCCGTTCAGCCTGTACTTCCGTGACTTTTGGTGCTCAATAGACTTTAAGAATTATAGTTTCCCCTCCTGTTTTAAAACTCTTTCTTGAGGTTCAAGACTGAGGGCTCAGAAAGGAAAAGATGTGAAAAATGCTCCGTTATTCATAACTGGATGTTTGTCTTAATTTGTTTGTCTGCGCATAATAATTGCTTTGTTCCGTCTTGATATTTATCACAAGGCCATTTGATGGACTAGGTTATTGTTTTATATTATGTATCTCAATTATTCTAACTGAGAAGTTGCTGTAGAATCTGAGGTGTGAATGATTCTCTGATGCTCTGGTCATTGCTTGCAGGTTTTGTGTTTGCTGTTCAGTGTAGTTGTAGATCTCCAGGTACATTTTAGGCAAATTTTAGAATGTCATTTTGGTAAGTATGTTAGTAGCATTATTATTCATTAAGCAAAGATTAATAGAACTGGCCCTGACAAGGTTTTTTTCAAGGTAACATGTTTTTTTCAGTACAGATTGAAATTTTTTCATGACTTTCTGTTATCAGTTCCAGGGCAAGGCAGTGTGAGACAGTGGAATTTTCCTTCTTAAATAGTATTCAAGTAACACTGTCAAGATTTAGCTGCATCTCTAGAACAATATCCCCTTTTGGGTAAAAACCTTCTTTAGATCATTTGGATGGGTATTTTGACTGTTCTCCTCAGAATGAAAACAAAGCGTGTGATGGCCTGGCTGAGTATCACTGCTTTGTGAGTGTGTTTTCACAGGTTGCTGCAGGTGAGTGTGTTGTTTTGTGAACTTTCCTAGATGTTATGCATTATAAAATGTTGGTCTATTATGAAGTGTTTACTGTGTCCCTGGCTGCACAGAAGTGGGAAATTGCCTTTGTGTCCTCTATGAACAGTTCCCATTCAGCCCGGTCAGCTCGGGACACAGCAGGCTGCGGGGGCCAGCCTCTGATATCGGAGTGATCAAAGGTCTGGCTCGTGGTTCCTTCCAAGGGACCGCGGCGATAAAGGCAGACGGCGGAGGAAATGGGGCAGGCTCAGAGTTGGGTTAAATCCAGAAAGTTTATTGGCCCTCCGAACGGAGGGACCTCAACCACCAGAGGGTGCCCAATCCTGCGCACCTGCCGATCTCGTGCAAGGGATTTTATGGGGGGGGGGGAGACAAGAGGGGGGAGTACAGATCAACCAACCAGGGAAGGGAAGGGTGTGGCAAACAGAACGAGGGACACATAAGGGAACCAACTGTAACAGGGGATGGGAGGGACTCCTTTCCCAGGACTAATCACCTGGCCGCCTGGCTAGAACTTTCCAGAAGCCTAGGAGGGGTGCCAGAGTGACAGACAGGGTCCTGGGAGGAGACAAAACTGTCATATAGGGTGATTTTAATAAAACAGGGGGGGCGCCAACTGGGGTACACCACACTTAAGGAACATAGAGGGGAGACCCGGACGGAACCAAAGTAAACACACTCCCACGGGAAATAAAGGCTGTTAAAGCTGGGGATGAACTTAATGATCCCATCAGGATTGTCAGTCTGCAAAAACGTGAGGATGGACTCCACCTGCAGTGTGATAGCTGTGTTCAGGTATCTCTGGGTGCTGTCTGATCTCCATGCAGTCAGTTCCTCAACGCAGCCTGTGAGTGTCTGAGCCAGCCCTCAGATCGACATGTTCTGGTATTGTTTGGGTTTTTAACTATAATGTTGATGGCAACTATGATCTATTTGCATGCCACAAAAATTCTGGGGTTCAATAGGAAATGTGTGTGCATTAAGGGGGCTGGATTTCATTATAAATGGTATAGAGAGAGTTTTAGAACAAATGTCTCATTCAACAGAGATTATTTTTTTGATTAACTGACTGGTTTCCTACTATGGAACAAACTTGAATCCTTTTTTTAAGTTTATTTCAGAAGAAGCCTAATGGAGGGAACAGCACGTTAATGTTTGTTCTAGACAGTAATACAAATGGAAATATGTTATTGTCCTTTTTTATGATTCACAAGCAAAACACATGAATTTGACAGCTGGGTCTCTTCCCTGTGCAGAAATTTGGAGAACATCCAAATATCATCAAGCTGCTCGATGTTATCCAAGCAGAGAATGACAAGGACATCTACCTCATCTTCGAGTCCATGGGTGAGACTGAGTATTGCAGCAGCCATTCAAACCCAGCCTCTCTTAGGAGTTATCCTTGTTATCACTTTGGTAGTGTGTGATATACATTATACATATGGATGTTTGTGATACTACTGATATTTACTGATGTAAATATATTACTGGTATAATGTATTACAGAGACAGATTTACATGCTGTGATTAAGAAGGGGAATTTGCTGAAAGACATCCACAAGTGTTACATTGTCTACCAACTCCTGAGGGCAACTAAATTCATCCACTCAGGGAATGTTATTCACAGGGATCAGAAGGTACATTTTGGTCATGGTCTGTATCCTTCACTGCAGTTTTGTGTTGAACAATAAATAAAATCACAGACTGATTTGGGATGGAAGGGACCTTCAAAGCCCATCCGTTCCCACCTCCTGCCATGGACAGGGACACCTTCCACTATCCCAGGTTGCTCCAAGCCCAGTCCAACCTGGCCTGGAAAACTTCCAGGGATGGGGCACCCACAGCTTCTCTGGGCAGCTGGTGCCAGGGCCTTACCACCCTCAGAGGGAAGAATTCCTTTGCAATATCCCATCTGTTCCTGCCCTCTGTCAGTGGGAAGCCGTTCCTGCTTGTGTTGTCCTTACAGACCCATGTTCAAAGTCCCTCTCAAACTCTCTTGGCACCCCTTTAGGCACTGCAAGGAGCTCTAAGATCTCCTTCGAGCCTTTTCTCCAGGGTGAATACCCCCAGCTGTCCCAGCCTGACTCCGTAGGAAAAGTACGAAGAAATATATGAGACTAGTAAAAGAACCTTGATAATAATCTTCTGCTATTCAGAGAGTAAAAGGCTAATTAATTCTCCTGTGTTCAATCCAGCCTTCCAATATCCTGCTGGATGCACAGTGCTGTGTGAAGCTGTGTGACTTCGGCCTGGCCCGTTCCCTGTGCCAGCTGAGTGAGGACCAGCCCACCCCTGCACTGACCGAGTATGTGGCCACACGCTGGTACCGAGCCCCCGAGATCTTACTGGCCTCTCGCAAGTGAGTGAAGGGATGGGAGCCTGGGACTTCACCACTTGCAAATTTTTTTGTCTAAAAGTCTTCAGTTTTTTAATTTTCAGTGTCACCAGATGCAGTGTCATGTCACCAGTCTGTTTGCTCAATATACAGTTAAACTTCTGTGACATAAAAACCTCTCATGAACATGTTCATAGCCTTCTTGTGCCCTTAGACTGAGTGTATGTACATGAGCAGCTCATCTGTTTGTCACCCTTTCTCCCACCAGACTTATTTCTTCTCCATTAAACCCAATTTTATAAAATTTGCTTGAGAACTTAAGTCCTCTTTTCCAAATTGAAGCAGTGTTTTTTGATAGACCTTCATGAAATATTCCCTAATCAAATTTTGAACCAGGTGCCTGTTAGTCAGGCTTATGGAAAACCAGAAAAGTAAATAAATAGATGCTGGGGTAGTATCCCGAATTTTAAATATGGATGTTTTGCAAACTGTCCTATACCCATTGTTTGGCATTTACTTTGCTTAAAAATGTAGTTCTTAAGTAATTGTAACACTTTGTGCATACATTGTGACCAAAGTCAATTGTTTCCAAAGAATATGTATCTTCATTCTTGGTCATATGAAAAGGCTATAATACCTTGTTCTGGCATTACCTTTAATATATTACTTTGTTCTGGCATTTTCCTGTAATATATTTCCTTTTATGGCTTCTTAGACTAGACTTTGAGTAGGATAAATCTCCTTTCTGTTTCATGCATGCCAGTCTCATGATACCCAAATGTTACTCAACTGATAGTTCAAACCTGTGAGCATTTACATCTGAGAAGTCACCAAGCATGCTCTCTAGCAAATAAATCAATGTAGGTGATGTGAATACCAGGTACAGGAGAATATTTGCTTGATTTAATCCTACCTCTGTTCTCTTCCTGTTTGTAGTTACACTAAGGGTGTAGACATGTGGAGCATTGGCTGTATTCTCGGCGAGATGCTGCTTGGAAAGCCTCTTTTCCCTGGGACATCAACAATGAATCAAATAGAGCAGATCCTGAGGGTCATCCCTGCTCCGTCCCCAGAAGGTAGGACTCTGCTGCGAGGAAAGGTGTCTAGAGAAAGGGTTAAGAGTGGAAGAAAGCAGCCTGGCTGGGTCAGGGAAGAAGGTATCTCTTATTCATTCTGGCACCTTTCCAAAGAAATGAAAGTTTTCATCTTGAATGTTAGAGGAAAATAAGAAGTTCAGATATCCTGGTGCTTCTGCATCTGTTGCTATGAGAGTGCAAGTTTATGAAGTGTATGATTTATAAATAGGAATTCAAAAATCAGCTTAGAAAATTTGTAAGTAAATATTCCATCCCCCTTCCATAGATCTCCGACTGAGTTTTATGAGGATAATTTCTTATGTTAATATCAAATATTTGCTTTCCTTCATAAACTGTGTACCTCTGCTAATCCTCATCTTGGCAGTAACAGTATCTTTTTATTATTGCAGATATTTTGGCTCTGCAGTCAGAGTACAAGGCCTCCGTTATTAACCACATGAGTTCCCGGTAAGCTTGAGGTGTTCGTGTGGCTTGGATCATCTAATGTAGGACCATGGAATCATGGAACCACAGAATAGTTTGGGTGGGAAGGGACCTTAAAGATCATCTCATTCTATCCCCCTGACATGGACAGGGACACCTTTCACTAGACCAGGTTGCTCCAAGCCCCATCCAACCTGGCCTTCCAGGGATGGGGCAGCCACAGCTTCTCCAGGAAATCATTGCAGTCCCTCACTACCCTCACAGGGAAGGATTTCTTCCCAATATCCCATCTAACCCTGCCCTCTGGCAGTGGGAAGCCCTTCCCACTTGTCCTGTCACTCCAGGCCCTTGTCCAAAGTCTCTCTCCAGCTGTCTTGGAGCCTCTTATGGCACTGGAAGGGGCTCTAAGTTGTCTCCTTAAATAGAAATTATTTAAAATATGAGTAAGATTTGGTGCTTAAAACTGATTTTTTCAAGATACTTTCTTCTTCATTATGTTCACAATTATATTTAGGATTTCAAAATGCAAAACCAGATTTTCAAACTTTATCTTCTCTGTAATTTACAGAGAAGTATGTTTCTGTGATCTCAGGTCTAGATTTGTGGGATCATGGGGCTGGAAAGTGATGAACTTTAAGGTCCCTTCCCAGCCAAACCATTCTAGGATTCAATGATTATGACACACAGTTTGTGAGTGAACTTGTGTCTGTTGTCACCTTGACCCTAGAACTGTCATTCCTGCCTTCACTTGGGAATTAGACACTGAGAGCTTGTATCATTGTTTTCTGACTTCTAGGCAGCGAGTAGCATTTGAGGAGATTTTCCCATCCTCTACACCATTGCCTGCCTTGGATCTGCTGAAGAAACTTCTGGTATTTAACCCTGACAAACGGCTCACAGCAGAGGAGGCTCTGCAGCATCCTTATGTGAACAGGTGAGAGTGACACTGGTATGGAGCTTCCCCGATGTCTTCTGAGACATTACAAACCTGCTCTTGGCAAAAATTTTCTTTAAATGCGTTACAGAAAAAATGGCAAAACTAATTCTTTTTCTCCAACTCTATTTACACGAGATTGTTTAACAATCCTGTTTAAATTTTTATAATCTGTTTCCAGTCAGTGAATTACATGATGTGTTCTCATTTCCTCAGATTTCACTGTCCTTCTAGGGAGCCCTCTTTGGATTTTGATGTGATCCTTCCTTTGGGTGATGATGTCCAGCTGTCTGTGGCAGAATATCGAAATAAATTATATGAGGTACTTTCATCCTATTTTCCCAAATCCTAATCCTCCAGGTAACCTGCCATTCTTGCACACACCTAACGAATTCTGTCATTGTCTTGGTGTTCTCCTGGGCTTTCGGTACCTGCTGGCCCAGTTACACCTTGGTGTTTGATCGGCCAGTTCCATACTGTCATAATCTTTGAGAGACCTTTATATGTTAAATTCCCACATGGCAAAGAAAAATCTCTGAAGCATGATGTCTGAGAAAGACTCACAGAATGGTTTGGGTTGGAAGGGCCTTTAAAGATCATTTAGTTATATTATACTTGTTACTTACCCTGTAAAATAAATTGCAGATATTTTTAAGTATTCCTCTTTGTTTTGATGTTTTATTTTTCTGCTGTATTGCTGTATTAAGTCTAACCTACTTTTCTGTTCTGCAGATGATCCTTGAAAAGAAGTCAAAGAGCCTTCCAAAGGAGCAAGGGCAGAGAGAAAACATTCAGCTGAGCCAGTCTGAATCCAGCACACTTCTCTCAGGTTTCAGCTCAGTGGCTGTACCTGTCAGGAAAGGCCAGCAAGAACCAACACCCCCTCTTCTAAACCCTTCACATGTGCACACTGGAGCCACAGCTGGGGTCCAGCCAATAGGATCCAGCCAGAGCAAGGATTTGGCTAGAACTGTGTGTCAGAGGTCACAGACTAGTGTGATGATGTACAACCCCATCACACACACCACTGTGCAGAGTAGGTACCACCCTCCTATACCAGGAGGTATAATGCCCCTTGGGGTATTGTTGTGGGGAAGAGAGAATGAGTGGTGTAAAAGAAATAAGGGAATTTGCAAATTGATGCAAGTTTGAATTTGGTAAAATGAGGGGGTGAAAGTGTGGGAGGGAAATGACATGAGAACAAAACATTGTTGAATGAGTGTTGAGTATGGGACTGCTCCTGCCTCAGTCAATGTGTTCTGTGTTCTTCCAATTTTCCTACTTTCTCTCATGTTTTTCCTTCTGCAGGAAATGCAAATCCTGGTGCTGGGATCAGGAACTGTTCTGCACCACCTCAACAGTCCAGAATCCCCAACAATGGGAAACTAGGGAGACAAATCACACAGCCAAACACTCGGCTCTCTCCTACCAGTGTGCAGAGCCTTTACAATGTGAGTAGCTTAACTTCTAACCCTTACTTGTGGTAACCTGGGTCACAGCAACTCCCTGTAGTGCTCCAGGCAGAGTGGCTGGAAAGCTGGAAAAGGTCACCTGCTGGTGCTGATGATAGCAGCTGAACATGAGCCTAGGTGTGCCCAGGTGGGCAAGAGACCAATGGCACCTGGCTTGTACCAGCCACGGTGTGGTCAGATGCCCAGGGCAGTACCTGTCCCCTATGCTGGACACTGCTGAGGGACCTCCAATCCTGGGGACAAGTTTGGGCTCCTCACAAGAAAGGAGGGGCCACATTGAGGGGCTGGAGTGTGTCCAGAGAAGGGAACAGAGCTGGGGGAGGGTCTGGAGCAGCAGAAGTAGCTGTAGAGGAAAGGAGGCTCAGGTGGGACCTTCTCACTCTCTGCAACTCCCTGACAGGAGGGTGCAGCCAGGCGGGGCTTGGGCTCTGCAAGTGACAGGGTAAGAGGAAATGGCCTCAAGTGGTTCCAGGGGAGGTTTAGGTTGGATATTGGAAAAAACCCACCTGCAAAGGGCTGTCCAGCCCTGGCACAGACTGCCTCAGGGCAGGGGTGGAGTCCCCATCCCTGGGGAGATTTAACAGCTGTGTGGATATGGCATGTGGAGACATAGATTAGTGGTAGTCTTGGCAGTGCTGCGGGAGCAGTTGGACCCAGTGGGCTCAGAGGGCTTTTCCAACCTCAGTGATTCTGTGATTTCATGTTTCTGCATTTCTAATGAATTGCTGTTGCTGAGCCGTGAAGGTGTCAGTCCTGTCCTCTCTGCTCCTCCCTCTTCCCTTCTTGGCCATGCTTCCTTGCAAAAGTCCTTACCCTCACTGCGTTCTTTAATGACCTCTTGCTCCTGCCTTTTTTTCTTCCTGAGCTGGCTGTCTGCTGCCTGGTGACTGCTGGCACCTGCAGAAGTGATGGGAGGAAGCTTATGACAGAGGAAGAGTACGGAAGGAGGAACCACAGATTCATAGAATCAGAATCACAGAATCACAGACTGCTTGGGTTGGAAGGGACCTAAAAACTCATTCCACCCCTGTGCCATGGTCAGGGACACCTTCCACTAGCCCAGGTTGTCAGAAACTTTCAAGCATGTCCAGTAGCACACTTGCAACCCACCTTTCAGCCCCTCTGATTTGGAATCCCTTCCAAAATGTTTTGAGAGTGAGAGAAGCCATTTATTCCCCAAGATGGGATTGTGGAGCTTGCTGTACATGCAGGTGTACACATGACCAATGCATTTGGAAGAATCTTTAGGGAATTGTGACCAACTTTCTGTGACAGGAAGAGCAGAAGAGGGAGAAGATCAGCCTACAAATGCCCTGAGTTTGTGTTTGTTTTTTGAGAGGATAATGCTGACCAAAGCCCAATCTGTGTCCTATTTGCATTCCAGAAAGCTGATTCCAGGTTATTAACTTTCCTTGGCTTTTCTTTCTCACACAGAATCCCAGAAACTCTCAGTGTAACAGCAACGATGTTCGTCCCCTTCTAAAGCCCAGTAAAAAGATGTTTCAGATCACTGCAAACGTGGGAGCTGCGGGTGATCCAAGGGCATCAATGGGCAGCTACTCCCAGGCCTACGGAACCATCAGTAAATCTGCACTGCAGAGTCTTCCAATAGCCAAGGCCTCTGAAAACCCTGAGCAGTGAATGTGGAGATGTTCCAGACAGGTGAAGTACAGCTCATCCCTCAGCCCCTGACTAAACAAGGGCAGCAGGGGAGAGCAAAATATGAGGAAATGCTTTATTCACTGCATAGGACAATGTCCTCCTTTCCTCTGGACAAGCTAATAGGAAAGGGAATCCAGCCCCTCTGCCTTCCAGTCTCAGCAGACAAGGACACTGCGTGTTTGCTCTCAGACTGTGAGAACAGTGAATGCTGTCAGTTCATACTCCTCGTTTGAATTACTGCAAAAAATCACAGAAAGCCGCAATATTCTGATACTTGAGTGATTTTTAGACATATTCAGGGTCCAGGGGAACCTCCAGAAGTTCAACAAGGCCAAGTGCAAGGCCAAGAAAATGCTCTGAGGGCTTGAGCCCCTCTGCTCTGGAGATAGGCTGGGAGAACTGGAGGAAAGAAGGCTCTGAGAAGACCTTCTAGTGCCTAAAGGGGCTCTAGGAGAGCTGGAGAGGCACTTTGGACAAGAGCCCGCAGTGACAGGACGGGGGAAAGGCTTCCCACTGACAGAGGGCAGGGTTAGATGGAATTTGGGAAGAAATCCTTCCCTGTGAGGGTGGGGAGGCCCTGGCACAGGTTGCCCAGAGAAGCTGTGGCTGCCCCATCTCTGGAAATGTTCAAGGCCAGGCTGGACAGGGCATGGAGCCACCAGGTCTAGTGGAAGGTGTCCTGGCCCATAGCACGCAGGGGTTGGGACTGGGTGACCTTTAAAAGGTCCCTTCCTACCCATTCTAGGATTTGTCAGCAGTCTGCCTAAATGGTAGATATTTTTTTGAGCAGAACAGGTAACTGTTCTCTGAACACCATGAAGACCTAACTCTTCACAGATAATCTTACAGCCCTTCACTCATTTCTATGACTCTTCTGGGCTACATAAACAGAATCCATCATGGTCTGGTTTTGTTAAAATCAATTAGAAAAGCATTTGAAATAAAGGTGGGTTCTTCTACAATACTTAACAGCTTCCCTAGTGTGTAATATTGTAAATATTTTTAAAATAAATACTTTATATTGCACCACAGAAAATCTTTGTTTTTCAAGCAGCATTTGCTGTGTTGAGAGCGAAACTGCCTATTGGTAGGGCTGTCTTCTTCAATGAATAATTGGTCATTTTTACTGTTTTTGCTTTCAGAAAGCAAAGTTTCATGAGATACTATTGCTGAGACATCGTGAAGGTGTTGCCAGTCTACAGTGGGACTACAGGAAACTTTATGTTCCTGTTTCAATGCTGATTTTGGATACATTTTCCTCATTAACTTGAAGCCCTTGTCTCTGTCTCTGAAGTTTTACTCTACCTGTGATAAATGATTGTTATTCCCTCCCAGCTCTGTCAGCTGCTCATGCTGGTCCAGACCTGTTCCCTCATGAACTGGAAAGTGAAGAGAGAGTGACTTCCACTGTCAAGGAAGTCACTACTTGGCCAAGGCAGGATTTTATTTTAGATGCTTATTTAAACTCAGACTCACCTGAAAAGGTATCCTAAAACCAAGCCCTTCTCCATCAATAGCACCCCAGCAGCTTCTTCTGGCTCAGCCCCTAAAGCAAGTAATTCCCTATACACAAAGGAACAAACCACAAGCAAACCAGACCCTGCAGGCTCAGGAACTGGTAAATAGAAAAGCTGGGCCTGTGCTGCTGGAGATCAGAACCACAGATTAGGTCAAAACATTGGTTACACTATTTTTTTGTCTGTAAACCTTCAAAAAGGTGCCTCCTGTGTCTGATTCATTGTGAGATACAGAAAAAGAGTAACTTTACCTGAGAAACCACTGGGCTTTAAATACTTTTTCCAGTTAATACTTGTGTGTGTGTGTGTGTGTGTGTGTGTGTCTGTATGTATTTATCTTTTCTGGCCGAAACTCAAGTATTGCATTTTCTATTTTTAATTCTTTTCCAAAATTGGAATAGTTTTGTCTGCTGAAAATATTCCTTGGGTTTAACAGAGACTTGTTTTTAAAAAAAGAGACTTCTGTGCTTTAAGCATGTTGGCATTTTAATTATTTTATTTGGAACATACTGTGATAAGGTTGTTTGATACCACCTGACTTTATTGAGCAAACTGTGCCGTGGGAGGCTCATGCTGGATACGTTTCTGCTCACTAATCAAGAAGAGCCTTGCCATTGGGGTTTGTAGCCATCATAGACAAGTTTCTTCCTCGTTTCCCTGCGACAGTCAGTGATTAAATGGAATTAAATAGGATTTCTAGAATCATTTTTTGGTCTTGAAGGTCCCCAGGATTTTGGGCATGAATTTTCCCATTTTCTTGTCTTTGGCATCTGTGTCATATTCCTCTTCACTCGGACTCGTGTGTTCGTCCTTCTTGCAGAACACCTCGAACCTGCTGTAGACTCGCTTCTCCTTCCGCATGTTCTCCATTTTTTTCAGGAGGGTGTCTCTATCCTCTGATGGCTGCCGCTGGAGGTTCCGTTTCTGGCTCCCAAAGCTCTCAGACCTGTGGATGTTGCAGCTTTTCTCCTTTTCCCCTTTTCTTTCCAAGCTTGTGGTTGACCTGGAGAGGTCAGGGTTGCTGGTAGATGGCAGCTGCTTGGCCAGCTCGGCTCTGTTCTTCTGGCTATTGGCAGAGATCTGCTCCAGGATCACCTTGGTGTCATCACGCAAGTTGCTGCTGTACAGGATGTTGGCTGTGGAGGAAGGGAACCTCCCTTGTGTTGTCTGGCTGCTCTTGGGGGGGAGTGGTGCTGCGAATTTGTGGGATTTTTCTTCTTCCATCGCTTCCTGGCAGTCCCCTATGGACGATCGTTTGAGCACCACTGCCTGCTTGTCACACTTCCCACTCTCAGAAGCAGGTTCCTCCTCCAATTTCTTTTCACCTTTTGGGTTCAAAAGCTGCTTCAGCCGTAGTGACCCTTTTCTTAAAAACTCCATGGGATTTTGCTCTTGTTTTGAACAGTCTTCCTCAGATTTGTTGAGAGAACTGTCAGACCCTTGACTTCTAGACAGGCTTTCTAGAACTGAGGATGTAGTACTTGTCCTAACCTGTGATTTCTTCATTTCTGTGTTGACTAATTTTGGAGTGTCTTCTCTGAAGGTCACTCTGTCCTTCTTCTCTGGAAGAGCCAATTTCTGAGTGTCTCCTACAAATATCAGGCTCTCCTTCTCTGGAAGAGCAGGTTTGTTCTCGATGGGGTAAAACCGGGATGACAGCTTGTCCACCTTAGTGCCAAGATGTGCCAGGGGATCTTTACTCAACATGTCCCCAAACTGGGGGGTGGATGAGGCCATTCCAAATGCTCTGTCCAACTCTCCATGCATTTTGTAAGTACTGCAGGAGTCTTTGGAGTCCAGCACCCTGCTCTCCAGAATCTTATACTGCACAGATTTGGTACATTTCTTCTCCGTATTCTGTGATTCCTCCTGTAGGTAACCTGAAACAGCTTTGGTGTGGGTGACTGTGCCCCGTTCCGTGTCCTTGCCCACAGCTTTGTACTTCTCCAGCAGCTCAGCCACTTTGGAGGAGGCAGCCGTCTTGATGGTTTCATTGTCCTTTGTTAACTCACTGGACATTTGCTCTTTTTGGATCATCTGCACCTTTTCTATTGTGGTGTTGGGCTGATCTAATTTGGCAGCACTGAAAATCAGAGAGGACCTGAGCCTGGAACTCCTCTGGATCAAGGGATTTATCCTGGACCTGAAAGCATCTGGTTTCATTATTGATGTTTCTTCACCTGCTCTATCAGGATCTGAAGATTCTTTAGCACTGTCAATTCCCAGTGGCTTGCTATTGAAAGGCATGGGGGATTTGAAGGCTGGGACGAGGTCAGTGGGGTGCTTTGTGAGGGGATCCCCAAGAGCATCATTATATGCCTCGGACTCCATCGGCATTGGGAGCCCTTCATCTGGTTCAGATTGGTACGCACTGAGGTACGAAGAAATCCTCCAGTTCCGTAACCCTGTTCTGTTTTCCTGCGTGTTCTTGTCGTCATCCTGGTCTTCATCCTTGTCCTGTAGGAACAGGCGCTGCTCCAGGCTCTGCTTCTGCGTGGGAGAAGTCTGGCAAATGAATTTCTGTCCTATATTCTGCCTCCGTAACATCATTCCCATTGGGCCATTGCCCGCAGGGTTCAGCTGGTCAGAGCCGTGTCTCACCTCCCTGGAAGAATTTGAGGGTACGTAATCCAGCCGTAAGGGGAAACCCTCCTGTGGGAAACCGGGTTCCAGTTCAGGGTATCGAGGTCCCTCTCCATAGTCTTCCAGTTCATTGAATCCCGGCCTCCCCCCTCGAATCCTCTCAAAGAATCCCTGAGGTCTGCCAGAAAGATGGGGATGTTCAAACTGGTACTGGTAGAACTGGTCCTTCTGGAAGTGACTGGATTGGATTTTGAACTCATCCATGTTGTTCATGAACATCTGCCGGGTGTACTGCTTGGCAGAAGCAAAATTTTCAAACGTTCCTTCTGCAAAACTGTGTCTCTTAAAAGCATCCAACTCCAGCTGCTTGGAACGGAGGAAACCCCTGACCGGATCCATCTGGGAATTCTCCATTTCCACCTTTTTATACATCCGCATGGCTGAGCCCTCCACAGTGTGCCGCAGCATGTCGTCTCGTCGAAAATTGGAGAGGAAGTACCTGTCCGGATCCACTCTGTCCATGAAGGAGGGGAAGAGACTGTCATCCCTCTGGAACATCAGGGGGCCTTTTTTGGGAAAGAAAGGCATGTTACTGCCAAAGGGAGCCATGGCGAACGTGTTCTCTGCCTTTGCCAAGACGTTGGCTGGAGGAACGAGAGGTTCTGACTGTGCAAACAAAATGCGGAATTCTTCATCAAAGCTGGCCACCAGCTCGCCCTGGAAGATGTGTGCAATGCTCCTGTGAATCTTCTCAAAGGACCACATGAAACTACAGAGAGAACAGAAGTGATGGAGGGTATTACCATCGAGTAACTCAGCTGTACCTGTTTTCATTAAAGCATTTGCTCACCTGAAGCAAATTCTAAATTTTCTGCTCAGGCAGAAATAGGGCAAAATAATGGCAGAAAAGTCCCCTGCAGGTACTTGTTACACATCACTGTTCCCAAACCTCACAGTTACAGATTGATCTGGGATCACATCTTTGCAGAGAATTTTACACGGCAATAAATGATTTCTGTTCTAAAAAGCCAGTCAGATGTGTCACCCAGAGTACGAGCTGATGATAATCCTTATGTGAAGTAGACGTTCCTGTCTTTAACACTGTCAGTAATGACCTGGACAACAGTCGGTGTGTACCCTCAGCACCTGGCAGGTGATGCCAGTCCCAGGACCCCAAAAGACTGGGGAGATGTGCTGACAGGAACCTCTTAAAAGACAAATCCAGGATCTTAATCCTGGGGTGACACAATCTACAACCTTTTCACCCACACAGATTGAAGGGAACTGAAGGAGCTAAGCTGGAAATGAGGGAGGAAGATATTCAGTGTTATGGAGTTCATCTTCCTAAGTTCTGCTTTTTTTTCCCCATCTGCTGACCGACGGGAAGCAGGGAAGTGATCCCTTATTTTGCCTTGCCTGTGTGTGCAGGTTTGCTGTAGCTGTTAAACTGTATCACCCAGGAGTGTTCTCACCTTTAAGATTCTCTATTACATTCTGCTGGGAATCATGAGGGACACCTTTGTGAGGCTTGGCTGCCTGCTGGGGTTAACAAAACCCTTAGAATTACTGTCTTTTTTTTTTTCCCAACGGATTTTTTAATTCTTTATGTGAAGGAAGCCTGGTTTGGGGTTGCCTGGGCTCAAGGACTTCTTTAGATGGTGTATGTACCACTACTGCAAAATGGAGTCCTTTTCATGAAAAATTGCTGCTCAGTGTCCTTCAGTGAACAAAACTTTTGTCCCTGATATCCATGTGGAAGTGCCAGAATGCTGCTTTACCAACTCACCAGCCTGTCCCTCAGAATCCCACACTGGTTTGGGTTGGAAGGGACCATCACATCTTTTTTCACTCCCCTGCCATGGGCAGGGACACCTTCCACTAGCCCAAGTTTCTCCAAGCCTTGTCAAACCTAATCTTGAACACTTCCACAACTTCCCACTTCAGAAATGATACAATATTTGAAAGTCCAAAGCACATGAGAGCGTGGCAGAAGTAGTCCTGAACAATTAACTTGATCTTCTCGTAAACAAAAAATGATCCAATCAGAACAGTTGTTTGGTACAGCATCAAGTGTGAATAATTCTTTCCAAACATCAGGAAAAAAAACCCATAGTGGAATCTTATTATCAAGGAATGTGCACTTTAGTCAGATTCTTGTAACCTTTTTCTTCATAAAATTCATTTAAAAATACCCTTTATTCTATTTGCTTATCTTCCACCATGAGAAGTAACTCATGGTAGGCTTTGAGCAACCTGGTCTAGTAGAAAGTCTCCTTGCCTTCTATACAACAGCAGGGGAAGAAACCATATAAGCTTTAGGGTCTGTCCAACCCAAACCATTCTGTGATTTTATGATTACATTCTTAGAGCATGGCAGGTGTTTATCCCATCACCCTTTTAATAGGTGAAGGAGAAATTCTTCTACAGGAACTCACTAAAAACATTTATTCTGCCAAAAATGAACACCTTAGCTAGTAAGATTATTATTCCCAAAAGGATGGTTAGTGGCTGATCTCAGTCCTAACTAAAACCACCCACCACTAAAACCATCCATCTCTTTGTTGCCCAGAGAAGCTGTGGCTGCCCCATTCCTGGAAGTGTCCAAGGCCAGGTTGGATGGGGCTTGGAGCAACCTGGTCTAGTGGAAGGTGTCCCTGCCCGTGGCAGTGGAGTGAGACTGGGTGGGCTTTAAGGTCCCTTCAACCCAGTTCCAGAATTCAATGAAATGAGATATTGGGAAGAAATCCTTCCCTGTGAGGATGGTGAGGCTCTGGCACAAGTTGCCCAGAGAAAACTGTGGCTGCCCCATCCCTGGAAATGTTCAAGGCCAGGTTGGACGGGCTTGGAGCAACGTGGTCTAGTGGAAGGTGTCCCTGCCCATGTGGGGCTGTGGGGGTGGAACAAGATGAGCTTTAAGTCCCTTCCCACACAAACTATTCTGTGATTTGATGATTCTATGAGTGGAGGTCAAAGTTCATTTAGTCCAGACTAAGATGAAATCTTACACTCCTTATGCTATGGCAGATTGTCCCTAGAATGGATCAGATGGGAGCTGAGCACCTTTGCAGCCAGCCCCTTGCACAAAGCACCTGAGCATCTCTGTCTCCAAACTGGACAGGTACCACGGCAGGGCTCCTCACCTGTAGTTGCCACTCAGCACCACCATGCAGTCCACTAGCAAGAACTTCTCCTTCAGGTGCCCTTTGAAGGACATCCCTGTGCGGCAGTAGTAGGTTGGGCCAGACACCGTCCTCACCCTCAGGAACTGCAAACCAGAAAGGCACTGACTCAGATGGGACCCTCATTCCGTCCCCTGCCCCTCCTTCCCTGTCTCCATTTAACCTCCATCCTGGCACCGGGATTACCCTCCAGCTCCAGTGATTCTGCGTGCAGACACACCGGTGTACAAACCCCTTACTCAGCGTGTCTTCAGCCTTCACCCCATGTCGTGCCAGATCTCATTTTCTTCACACTGATCTTTCACCAACCTATGGCCCATTCTCCCCTTTCTCAGGTGTTTCCTGCCATACTAGCCCTCTGTGTCCCAGGAGACATCCCCCTTAGGACACAATCAGGTAGGGCAGGTCTTTGCTCACCTCCACGTAGTTCAGGTTGACTTTGCACTTGGCAGCTGTATCGAGGAAAAGCTGGGAGTTCATTTCATCCAGCAGGATGTAGACAGGCACTCGGCGAGAAGCAGCATCCAGCACCTCAAACAGTAGATCCACATCCGTGAAAATGTCCATCACAATGGCCACCACCTGGAGACGGGATGCAGGGACACGTCAGCCACCTGTGCTGGCTCGTGCCCTGACCAACCATGTTTCCCAGCTTCTCACACCCCAAAGCTGCACTGTCCCCATCTCGGCTTCCTTTTGAAACTGGAACTTTCATTCCAACTTCCTTTTGGAACAGGAAACATCCCAATTAAAGGTTCCACTAAGCGCTGTGGGCCCCGAACTGGAAAGAGAATTTCTGTCCAGGAAGGTGCATGTTCTGTATATGCAGGTGAGGGGAAACCTCCCCGGCTGTTCTCCGACTCATCAATCCAATGATTCCATGAATTTTTTGGCCATGTAATGACACTAGATGGTGTATGGAGCTGCTCCCCCCACTCCAGCATCCACGTGCCATTTTTTAGGTAACTTCCTGGCCAACATTCAGGCAGCATCCTGGCCAATATTCAGCTGCATCCATGTGCTGGTTATATGGGAAGCAGCTTCACAGGTCTACCTTCCTGTCCTTCCCAGCTCTGTGAGTATAAATACTTGATGGAAAGGGTGTAAGGAAGAAGGAGCCAAACTCTTCTCAGTGGTGCCCAGGGAGAGGACAAGACACAAACTGAAACACAGGAAATTACAGTTCAGTTACAGAAAAGCCTCTGGGACTGTAAGGAGACCATGAACATGGGAACAGGCTGTCCAGAAAGGTTTAGTCTCCACCCTTGGAGATGCTCAAGGACACAGCCTGAGTGACCCTCTCTAATCAACTTCCTCTGAGCAAGGGGGCTGGACAGGACCAGCTCCAGAGGCCCCTTCCAATCTCAACTGCTTTGGGATTCTGTGAGCTCTTGGTATATTTTAGCATGGCCTTGGACACCGTGCCACAAGAGCAGAGCAGAGACAAGCTTTGGTGCAGTCAGTGGTGGATTTGAATCATCCTGCTCCTTTGTCAGGTTCTGGAAGCAAAATTAAGGGAATTGGCAGAGGACCTGATGTTGCTCAGCCTGGAGAAGAGAAGGCTCCAGGGAAACCTTATAGCCCCTTCCAGGGCCTAAAGTGGCTCCAAGAGAGCTCAAGAGGGACTTTGGACAAGGGCCTGGAGTGATAACACAAGGGGGAGTGGCTTTACACTGCCAGAGGGCAGAGTCAGATGAGATATTGGGAAAAAATTGTTCCCTGTGAGGGGGATAAGGCCCTGGCACAGGCTGCCCCAAGGTGTGGCTGCCCTATCCCTGGAAGTGTTCAAGGCCAGGTTGGATGGGGCTTGGAGCACTCTGGTGTAGTGGAAGGTGTCCCTGCCCATGGCAAGGCAGGGAGAACTGAAGGAGCTTTAATGTCCCTCTGACTCAAACCACTCCATTATGATTCTCTATTCTGATGCTTCTCTGGCACATGTGTGATTTTACCTCTGCTCTAGCTGGGCTCTCCCTCTCTTACCTGCTGTGCTGCTCGAATCATCCTGCGAGCCTCCTCCTTAATGCTGGGGTTGTCGGGTGGGGGTGGCTGCACCAGTGTTGTCACCTCTGTTCCCCTGAACCCAAAGACCATCGGCCAGCCCAGGTCAAGCTCAGGAACGGCAAGATCTGAGTTCATGGGCCAGTAAGTCCCGGAGGATCCGTCCATGTCATTGTCCCCCGCAGTGTCTGTGCTGCCCTCCTGGTTGGCGTACTGGGGCTTCTGGAGGTTCTGGATTATGTGATCTACCTCAGAGCCACAGAGGAAATCGGGGGCCGCTTCCTCTGCCAGGAAGCGCTGGTAACTCTCCTTGCCCTCCTCTGTGAGCACATCCAGTGCCAGGCGGTAATACTCCTTGTAGTGGGGGGGAAGGTAGTTGGGGTCGAGGGGGTTGTCCCCCTGTGAGGAGCTTTGGGACCGACGAGCCATGAGGGGAGGGAAAGCTGGAAGGAAAGAAAAAACATCCATAGGAGCGGTGTCATGACAGTGACACATCTTCCTCATAGAGCAAAGGCAAAGGGAAGAGATTAAAAGCACATGGAGCAATGCTGCAGAAAGTTCAATCCAAAGGCATGGGAGCCTAAAATCAGGCAAAGGTGTGAGTCACTTAACCATTAACTTCACAAAGTTAACTGTTTTGGGCCAAAATAAGGAACAAATCAACCAGGCAGTCCTGGGATAAGCAAGGCCCATGCATCCAACAGAATGCCCAACTTTCTCTTTTAGGCTGCTGGTTGCTAGGCTTAAATTCATCATTTGTTTTAAAGTCAAGAGCAAAGCTGTAGGTAGTTATTATCTACAATCCCTAAAAATTACTTTCCAAATGCTACAAAAGTTATTTACCATGTGTAATGTGGCCCTAAACCAAAAGTGCATGCCTGAATACAAGGGCACCCTCTGGATCCTTACAAATTGGGTGTTATAGCCACCTCAGCACATGAAGAGAAGCAGGCAGTGCATGGGTGCAGGTGAGTATAGGGATGTCCTGCTGGTGTAACGTGGTCAGAAGGCAGAGGAGTCTTCATGAGATGAATGAAGAAATAAAAAACCAAGGGATGTGATCACTTTTCCAGTCTCCTCATGCTGAGAAAAAACAGAGCTGAAGGGGCTCACATGCAATATTTGATAATTGTCTATAGGGGGTCAATTATTTGAGACTATAGACAAATCTGATTTTACCCCACTTTTGAGAGAAAAGCTTGTTGTACCACAACAGTAATATCTGACTGATGCACAAATTGCTCAAAGCACTTTGGCTTCAGACTCTGAACTAATGTCAATGCTGGAATGTTCTTCTCCTGCACCCCACCACTGAGGTGCCAGCAGAGAATTCCTCATGATCCCCAAAAGAGTGAGTGACTCCTGCTAAGTTACGTTACTGAGTGTGAGTTCAGAAGGTGAGGGTCGCTGCTGTGGTTGTTGTCATCCAACACTTCTGCTTCAAAAATGGGAGGGATTGCCATGGACTGGGAGGAAGATAAAGACTTTAGACTCAGACTATCACTCTCATTAAGAACTGTAAGGATAAACAAGTTTCAAGTTCTTATTCGACCACCTGCCTAGCAGAGCAGTGCTGTGTTACTCCTGCCTCAACCTTCCACAAGCTACTCCTGCTCCAAACTGAAACTCCTGGTAGAGCTACATGGTACAACAGGAAAAATGGTCTTAATATAAGAGTAGGAAAATCCAACCGGTCCATGTGTGATGTATTGCAACAGATAATCATCTTTATAGTCTACATATGCAGCTGCCTTTACAGTCTGGATTGTCTCCATTTATCTTCCCACTAATTCTAATTCTTTTTCCTCTTCAAGTACAGAGCATTCCACTATGTATCTCTGGTGGAAGGTGCCCCTGCCCATGGCAAGGGTGTGGAACAAAATGGTCTTTAAGGTCCATATCCAAATCATCCAGATATAAGCCACGATGGAACAATGATCACACAGCAAACTGCTCACGGTGCTCAAGAGACAGAAGAGTGACTGTCAAAGAACCAACTGCAACGCTAAAAGGAAGAAGCATCAGAAGAACCCTGTGATACTGCTGGACAATCAAAACAGCAGAGGAAAAGTACTGGTAAAGTGATGAAACAATATTATATTGATTAATATAATTATTTCACTACAGTTATAAATGAAGACGGAGAAGATTGAGCTCTAAAGAAGCACCAGGTAGTACTGACTGTTATCTGGTAGGACCACAGAAAACAGCAGCACTACACAGGTTCAGGAGGAACTCACAGCCAGAGTGGGCTGGGGATAGGGACATTTTACTCCTCGCATCCCAAAAAAAGGTGGCACCTGAACTCTGACTCCTCAGCCGAGAGAAGACATCTACAAACTGTGACCAGGGCATCTCCGCTGCTAGGACAAGGACTAAATGGGCAGAAAATTAACCTGGCAGGTGGTAGGTTCGAAGGGACATCAGGAAACACCTGTACTCACCTGGGCTGATTTGGGAGAACTCTCATTGCTCTGCAACTCCCTGACAGGAGGGTGCAGCCAGATGGGGGTCAGGCTCTGCTCCCAGTTTTCACAGTGAGGAGTCACTCGAGTTCCCCACGTGTTTGTGGTGCTGAGTAAATTTGTGAATAAGCAGGAAAAAATGGTACCAGTGAAGAAGTAAATTTGATGTGAAAGCAAACTGATCATCATGGGTTTCCCTGAGACACTGGGAGAACATGGATATGGATCTGGAGGGTGTCCTGGTACCACTGAACACAGCAATACTGGTGGGTTGCTGGTCTGGCAGGGATGTTCAGGGAAGCCTGCAAGGGATGTTTGGAGGGGGCCTGGAAAACTCTGCACGTACTCTGGGGGGGGGGGGCTATTTCCTCCAAAATAGACCCACGACTCAGAACTGTGAAATAAAAACCAGAAGTTGTGTTTATGCCACCGTGTCTGCCCCAGCTCTACACATGTTCCATGGCTTGGAGCCACCTGGTCTAGTGGAAGGTGTCCCTGCTCAGGGCAGGAGGTGGAACAAGATGAGCTTCCAACCAAAACCATCTTGTGCTTCCATGATTCCATTAATCGTTGGCATCCTTTAATTCCCTGGGTTGCAACAAGAACAATACCATGTTGATGAATTCTCAGTTTGCATGAAAAATGCTGGTTTATACATATAAGTGAATAAATAAATAAAAAAATACCTATACACACATACAGACACACACACACACAAAACTACAGATATTTCATTAATCTTCCAAAATCCTTCCCTGTCAGGTAAAGCAGAAAGGAAGAATTTACCTGGAACCCCAAAGGTTATTTATGACCTTTTGTCACTTTGTTGAGTGTAAGCTGAATTCAGGCCAAAGGATAAATAAAATTTCTCCTGCTACAGTCCATCTTCCTGAATTCAGATGGATTCTGCACTTAGTTCATGGATTTTTTAAAATTTTGGTTTGGTCTGCAGCTGGCAGAGCCCTGAGGCACTGGGTCAGATTTGGTGTCATGAAGCTGCTGACTGCCAGGCTGGTTCTCCAGTTCTGCATCAAGTCATCCACTATTTGGAAAGCAATTCCTCTCCAAATCAGACGGAAGCAATCACATACCATTTCTGACTGATACTTGTGTGCCAGAAGGAGGTTTCTAAGACACAACTGGCTTTTAAACTCCTATCTTTTCACTTCTCTCTTAACTACTCTTGATCCATTCCGTGTGTGTCCATTATCCCAGCGCAAGGCTGTATTTGATGGAGGACTAGTTCATGTGCCTCAGGAAACAGGAGATGGATCACTCAGTGTGCCACATTGCCTTGTTATTTTTTTACTCCGGAACTGTGTATTCCATGGTTTTTGTAGGGCATTCCATGCTTTAAGCCTTAAGGAGTCAGGGAACACCATGTCAGGTTTCCCCTCAGAGGGACAGGAGAGTGGACACATCAGTTAGTTACAGAAAGTACTCTTTCTTCCCTCATGGCTGGATGGCTGGATGAGGGGCACCTGAAACAACCTGGAGGAGAGTGAGGGGAGACCTCATTGCACTCCACAACTTCCTCCTGAGAGGAAGAGGAGGAGCAGACAGCGATCTCTTCTTTGTGGTGACCAGTGACAGGACCCAAGGGAACAGCTGGAGCTGGATCAGGGGAGGGCTAGACTGGATATAAGAAAAAGGTTCTACACCCAGAAGGTGGCTGGGCACTGGAACGGGCTCCTTGGCAGAGTTCAAAAAGCATTTGGACAACACTCTCGGGCACATAGTGTGAGTCTTGGGGATAGTCCTGTGCAGGGCCAGGAGTTGGACTCAATGATCCCTGTGGCCCTTTCCAACTCAGTTTATTCTGTGATTCTGTGACTCCAAGCAGGGGTTGGCTCCTTGTTTGAACTTCACCTGCAAATCTATTTCCTGCAGCTTCTTTCACTCCAGAAAAAGACAAATGTTGTATTTTTGGAATTCTGAAGCATCACAACTGTCAAAGAAACTGAATCACAAACTGAAAATACCCGAAATGTAGATTTTCAGCCTGTAACTACTGATGAATAGAGAATTTTACTTACTTATATGCTTATTTTATTTAATTAGGAATTTAATTTTATTTTAATTGCTGGTCCCAGTTTACAAAATCTTCTGACACGAGTAATGAGGAATCAAGGGAAAAATGAGGATGCTAAAAAGAACAGGATGTGGCAATTCGCTTGGGGGTCTTCATAATGGGTAACAAATATTCTTTAAAATGCGTAACAAGATATTCTGTGTCCAGTTACAGCTCAGGCACTAAACCATCAGTGGGTACAGGAGAAGAGCTCATGTCAACCCAGTACCCTGCAGCTGTGAGCAGATGTTTGACGTGTTCGGCCAGAGGGGACCCCTGAACATCCCTCCTTCAGTTTTCATGACAATATTGAAAAACTAAGGCCCTGAAGTCCCTTAGTCCAAAAAACCTGCAGTGCACCTCCAGAAGAGAACAGAAAAGCTCAAGCACATCACCAATGTCCTCCATGGCTTCAGTAGCCACAATTTTATCAGGAAAAGCTTCCCAGGAAGAGTGGGCGAGAACTTTGCTGGCACTGGACAGGAAAGGAAAGGAATCCTACTACATCCTGCCTATATGACCTGGGAAAAAAAATCCAGCAATTGTTTTAAGCTGGATTTTTTTGAGCAGCACACACCGATACAGGACCTGAGATGTTCTTGAGGCCACTGAACACACTGGCAACATCCCCACTGATCCTGCAGCCAAGGTCCTGGTGCTTTGAGGAAAGAAAAATTCCAGAAAGTAAATTAGGCAGCAAGGGGGGAAATCTACTTCTTCCCATTGCCGAGCCCTTAGGTCTTGGGAAAGTCACTATAAATAAAGTGCAAACAAACCATAGCCAGGGCAGCAATTGAGGTGTTCACACAGAGGCACTCCATGTCACTTGGGATGCCCGAAGGTACCTGGCCTGGCCTCCAGCAGCTGCTGAGAAGGCTGTGAGTCTCTGCAGGGCTGGTGTCACACCTGCTGTACTTTAGATGCCCAAAGGTACCTCGACTGGCCCCAAACCCCCAAGTTTCAGAACCAGGATTACTCCTCAAGGGTCAGTGACCAAATGCGTACATATAATGTGCCTATCTGCACCCCCTTACAGGTGATGGAAAATAAGTGAATAATATCCAAGAAATATGGGATAGGATTCATCTTCTAACAGACATGCTCATGTTTGGCCAAATATTCTCTTAATTTTTTTCCCAGACATTAACAAATCAGCCCGCTAAAGCCCCAGTGCTCAGACTTCAATTGTTTTAACTCTGAGATTCCCCCTTACCCTGTCACACAATCCATCCTACCAAGATCCTGCCTGGAACTGTCAATGCTTTATACTGGAATTTACCTAGAGGACGGGAGGCTACTTTGACAGGAGGATGAATCAGATATTGGGGACACACTCTTCCCTGTGAGGGTGGTGTGGCCCTGGCACAGGTTGCCCAGAGAAGCTGTGCCCCATCCCTGGCACTGTTCAAAGCCAGGCTGGATGGGGCTTGGAGCAACCTGGTCCAGTGGAAGGTGTCCATGTGGCAGGGAGGTGGAACTGGATGAGGTGTAAGGTCCCTTCCTACCCAAAACATTCCATGATTCCTTCCCAATATCCCATCTAAATCCTGCCCTTTGGCAGTGGGAAGCCATTCCCTCTTGTTCTGTCACTCCGGGCCCTTGTCCAAAGTCCCCCCCCCAGCTCTCCTGGAGCCCCTTCTGGCACTGGAAGGGGCTCTAAGGTGTCCCCGGAGCTTTCTCTTCTCCACGCTGAACACCCCCAGCTGTCCCAGCCTGTTTCCAGAGCAGCGGGGTTCCAGCCCACTCTTGTGTGTCACAGTGTCACTTCTTCACATATTCTAGAAGTCTGTTACCATTATTTGGCATTTCTTGCACTTCTCCGCTATCCTAAGTGATCATTCCATGAAATTATGTCCATAAATTTAGAAGTATCACCATTCATGATCAGAACCTTTAGAACCAAACCTGCAAACTTTAGTTCCTCCCCAGTAAATCCTTCTCCTAATACAATGGCTGGGACAAGGATGAGCAGAGACAGGTACATAGAATGGTGTGGAAAAAACCACAGAATCTCCTGAGTTGGAAGGGACACACAAGGACCATCAAGTCAAACTCCTGGCCCTGCACAGGAAGCCCCAAGAATCCCACAGAAAGAAGGCGGTATGAGTACTGTTGGCACTCTCCCTTGCACGCTAATCTGGGCTGGTGGTTGGGTTTTGCAGGAGGAAGCTGCAGGAGAACAGAAGGCAGCTCTGTGGCTGTTTGCAGTAACTCCTCCCATGCTCGGGGGCAGTGGATAAAGGAGAGCACGAAGCAGCTTGTCAGAAACTTAACAAGTGGTAGATGAAGGCCGATAGAATGGGCTGATGAGAAGCAGGATTCAGTTCTCCTCCACCCGTCTGCCTGGGCTGTGCCAAACACACTGCACTGTCTGCTGCTGCGCCAGTGCACAGGGAGTCCGAAAGGAGTCACTCCCCTCCTTGGCAAAAAAAACATCAGGAGAGGAACAGGTGGAAAGGAAGGAAAGGAAGGAGCATGCAGGTCTCAGCCATCCCTGTGCTATGATCAAGAGGGGGTGAGGAGGGAGTCTCCAAGGGAAATTCCCTTTGGCTTGGCCTGAGATCTGCCTCTGTTCCCACTGGTATAAACGGAAGTGGACTTTACTGGCTGTGATACCTGTCACACATTCAGTTTTGTGATTCCCAAAAGCTGTCAGACCCCCTTAATAAAGGGAAAAGTTAGATGTGATCACAGCCTGCAGATTCCTCCACACAGAAGAACATTCAACCATATGGAATATTTAATGTAAGGAAAAGTGGCTGACAGATAAAGCTGGGGTAAAAAACTGTCCCTTTACCTCTGGATTCACTGTAAGAGCAGAAACCGGGAAAAGCACAAACCTGTTGACTTGGGCAGCAGTTGGTGCCTGCCCATATTATGTTCCATTTCAATAGACTTTTACAGGTTTTTTCCTAACAGAGCAGCAGGAAATCACAGTTTCAGCCATGCTGTGATCACCACAAAGCCCTACAGATTAAAATAAATAAATGAAAGGACCTGCTTTTCCCCAGAGCCTTTGTGCCAGGTGTGAATCAAGGGCGCTGGACTGTGTTTGCCCAGTCTAAGCAAAAGGGAACCAGCTCAGTGTTACCTTTCTCTCTCATCTGCTGTGCCTGGTGCCAGCCCCACTGATGCCTCAGCACCTGGGGCTGGCTCCATCTGCCTCCCTGGTGCTGACTCCAGTGCTTGTTGTTACGTGTTCTGCCTGCACAGCCAGTTCCCAGGCTGCCTCGCTCAGGTGATCCTTCCCTGGCTGGACCTGCTCCGCTGCTTTGGGACACTCCCAGGAGCTGAGGCTGCCGAAGGCCTGTAGGCACCGAGGAAGAAACTACCTGGGAGGAAGCAGGGCTGGATCCCTGAGTCTGGAAAAGGCTGGGAAGACCTGATCTGTTCCCCAGACCCCTTATGTGCAAGTATAGGCACAAGTTCCTGGGCTTAACCACCTCATCTTTTCACTGCCCTGGATACCACCAAGAAAGGAAAGGCAGCACAGACTATTCTTTAGCCCACACTCAGCACAGCCAGCCACAAACCCCTCTGTGCTATCAACACTTGAAGGACTTCCAAACCATGGGCAAGAAACGAATCAAAGCAATTTTGATCCCTGTGACAGGCCCCACCTGGCCCGTACACTACATTCAGCGGTATCACTAACATCTCTTAGGGTGAGCTGTGAAAAAAATTAATGTTTCCAAAATGTCTCAATACATGAACTTTACAAATCAATTATTTAAAAGAAAATATTTGCCCTAAAAAAAATAGGAAAGATCCTATGCAAACAGACTGCTGATGTTCTGGGAGGGTTGGGTTTAGGAAAGGACAGCAATGCCTGAGGGAAAATGACTGGAGTAGACATGGTGACAATGAGACATGGAAAGTGTTAGTTTGCTCTCAAGAAAATGTTGTACTTGGTAAATGATCTGGGAAGGGACCTGTCTCCTGGAATATGGTTTAAGGTGTGGGGTTTTTAATTCTGCACTGTGTGATGGAAGGACAAGCCAGTGCCTTCTGATCTTGCTGCAGAGGAAGAACCTGTATGAACAGCAGGACATGCTTGTCCTCTCCAGAAGCCGCTCCTGCATGTGCTCATTTTCCATCCTAAGGGTTGGACTTCTCCTGAAAAAGATCCCTCTGGTTAAGGCCTCTTACTTGCCAGTCTCACAGTGGTGCAGCATATGTAGTTTTGAAGTGTAGCCCAGAATTTCCTACTTTGGCCACAACACATGGCCATGGAATCATACAGGAGCTGGAGCCAAGAGGAAGCTGCACAGACAAGCTGTGACTGCCCCAGCCCTGGTAGTGGCCAAGGCGTTGGACGGGGCTTGGAGCAACCTGGTCTAGTGGAAGGTGTCCCTGCCCATGGCAGGGGGTGGGACGAAATGGTCTTGAAGGTCCCTTCCAACCCAAACCATTCTGTGACTGTGTGATAATGGATGCTGGACACCTTCCCATGAACTGCTCTGCTCACACACAGCTCAGGCACGTTCCTCAGACCAGGACAGTGAAATGTGGTCAATGACCTGGATTAGACTCTTTTTTAGCAACGACTGCCTCTGCCAAGTCCTTTTTTTTTTTTCTCCTCTTTCCATTCTCCTCTCTGCATTTCCTGCTGAATCTTACTATGTTCTCCTTCTCAATGTCCTCTTCAGGCAGTAGGCTCAAAGCCTGCGTTACTGTCAAAATTTCTGGCTGGAATTTGTTATTCCTGTTACAGTACCATATAATGCCCCTAGACCTTCTCCTTTGGTCATCTGACCAGCTGATCACTCCATGTTAATCATCTGAGTGAATGTCACCCCATTTTTTAGTCTGGACAGTCTTATATAGATCTCAGTCATCATGAAAAAAAAAGACATTATGTCTGCCTGCTGCAGTCTGGGAGTTTCACTTCAGAAGTTTTGGCCATCACATGAGAAATTGCTTCAATTAATCAATTATTCACTGAGCTTCTGGAGATCGCAGCTGCGCTTCCCATGTTCATACCTGTGGCAGCTGACCCTGATAAGTGGCTCCATGAACTCCTTCTGTGTCTCAGGTGAATAGTGAAAGCCCTGAACACTATGGGCTTGTAGTAGAGTGGAACTGAAAGCCTGGTCTGCACCTCTAATACCCACTGGACTCTCACTCATCTCTGCTTACTAGGGCAAAGGATCCCACAGAACATTATTTGCTGGAGAATCAGGAAAGTGGCCAGACATTCGGAATATCCAGGGGATCTTTCTGCAGGCCAGAGGAAGGGAAAAGTGGCAGAAGAATTACATGTTGTAATTTTCTTTGTGAAGTGGTTACTGAGACACCTGTCAACGTGTCCCAGAGTGGCAGCATGTGAACATGTCAGCCTTAACTGTCCCGTGCAACAAGGGTACAGAACGGACAGGGAAATCTGAGCTGTGGGGAGTCACCAGCACAAAACCTGATGTTTACAGCAGCTGGAAATGAAATGTCATCCTGCATGCAAAAGGTGTCTCTTAGAGAGCAGATTATCTGAATAATCATGCAATCCTTTGGGTTGGAAAAGCCCTCTGAGACCCTTGAGTCCAACTGCTCTCCCAGCACTGCCAAGGCCACCACTAACCCATATCCCCAAGTGCCACAACAACAATAGCAATGCTCATGCCACATTCACTGTCCTTCAGCCAATCTCTTTCCCTGGGTTTTTTTCAAAAGGTAGCAAGTATAAGGAAGTCTAAAACAGAGAACTTAAAAAAAAAAGGACAGTGTAAGGTCTAATTTGGAGAAGGAGAACCATGTGCTGCCCTTGACTTTTACTTCACACACACAGATTATAGAATGCACTCACCCATCTCCTCTTACTCATTAAGACTACAAAAATCCAGCATATGGGGCCTGATAAGCAGTCCAGATGTGTCCCATGTAACTGTAAAATGCAAAGAATTCCAATCCTGCAGGGTTTGGAGGTGAATTTCAATTGCCTGGAAAGTTGTGATTGCCAGAAAAATTATGTCTAGAACATGCATGAATCTGTCCTGAGCCACGACCCTACTCTGGCACAAGTATACAGACATTTCCACATCTATAGTATCTCAGAATCAGAGACCGGTTTGAGTTGGAAAGAACTTTCAAAGCCATCTGGTTTCACCCCCCTGCCACGGGCAGGGACATCTTCCAGGTAGGTTGCTCCTACCCCCATCCAGCCTGGCCTTGAACCTTCCAGGGATGGGGGAACAACAACTTTTTCCTCTAGCATGCAATTTCCCCTAAACTGTAAAAAGAGCAAGACTTTTTTTTCTCCCTCAGAATACTGCTACTGCCAGGTCACAGCAAATCCAACTCTCCTTTTACCCCTCAAATGCAACTGTAAAGCCCCTCAGGTAAATGGGAGTGAGACCAAAATGAAAACAACTTTCTCTCCCTAAACTGCAGCTCCCATGTGTCCATCTACTGGGCTTGGGACACACTGTGCTCTCCTGCCTCTTGATCCAGGGAGAGCCTATGCATAGGGAACTGGAAACTGGTGCTTGGTACTGCTGTCACTGTCACTGCTCTGGTTTGGGGTAGTTTGTTGCCACTGACCTAGTTTTGGCCTCTCTTGCAGCTAAGCTTATTGCAGCTTCCACAAATTAGATGTTTTCAGCAGCAGAAGGATGTGATCAGTACTTCTGCTCCTTCACAGGTACCTCTTCCGTTTCTAACTGTTCTAGGAGATGGAGAACCCAATCCTCAGGCCAGGCAAGATCCATAATTGACCCCTATTGACCTCGGGCAATTTTGAGTGAGCAACACGGAACCATCCCCTTCCTCTCCTCACACACACATCCTGAGGTCTGTCAGGCTCACACCTATGGAAAACTCAGCGAGTACCAGCACGTGTGCCTGTGCACGCCTGTCCACACACATCTGTCCATGCTCCTGCCTGT
Source organism: Aphelocoma coerulescens (assembly GCF_041296385.1). Lineage (NCBI taxonomy): Eukaryota > Metazoa > Chordata > Aves > Passeriformes > Corvidae > Aphelocoma > Aphelocoma coerulescens. Next base: position 168,534,434 of record NC_091015.1, read on the forward strand.
ACGTGCATGACTGTGTCAGGGCTCGTGGGCCGTGTCAGCACTCGGCTGCACACCCAATCCATGTGAGTGGAATGCAGGGGCCTCGGGAGCTGCTTCCCAGCCCCTTGCCCACCGCAGACCTCGGCCCTCACAGCACGTCTGGGGTGACAACATCCCCTCTGTCCCAATCTCCTGACCACACATCCCTACAGCATTCCTGATCCAAAGAGGAGGCCAGCTTGGGCTCTGTTATGGGGAGCTCAGTCAAGCTGCAAGACTCTTCCCAAAGAATGAGGCTGACTTTTGGAATATCTGCTCCTTAGGGATTTCGCAAAGGGGACAGGACATAATTGTGTGAAGTGTTTGATAAGCAGTTTTGATCTAAGGACAGAAAGGTCCCTTCCTTTGCCATCCCCAACACATAGCTCGGACACTCCAGGTCCCTTCCCTCACCCTCTCCAGTCCCTGCTGCCGGAACTGGGACATTCTGGATCCCCTCCCTCATCATGCCCAATCCCTGCTGCCAGTGCTGGGACATTCTGGATCCCCCCTTGCCTCTCCCATCTCCTCCTGTCTCTCTCCCTTCTCCCCATCATGGCGCGACTGGAACCTCCTGCCACTGGAGCCTTCCCGCATAGAAGCAGCCATCTCCTGCCCGTGGACTGCCCGCAGAATTCCCTGTCCCAGACGTCAGGTGCTCAGCCCTGTGCAGAGGAGCAAAACAGGCCCTCCCCAGCCCTTGCCCTCCACCTCACGCAGCCATGCAGGTACCCAGGAGGTATCTGCCCTTCTCCTACCTTCCCAGGAAGCCGGGCAGGTGGTGGGCAGGTGGTGTGGGTCACTCTCTGGCTCAGGCGGCCATGCAGGTACCCACGAGATCCCCGCCCTTCTCTACCTTCCCAAGTGAGCTGGGGCAGGTGGTGGGTCACTCTCTGCTCACTTGGACGTGCCTGCAACCTGATTCACCTGGGAGCCAGGCGAGCGAGGCTCCACCCAGGGCAGAGCGGGGGTGAGTAAGAGCGAGAGAAAGGCAAACTCCGGAGAGCTGTTCCCTCCCCAGGCGTGCAGGGAGCCAGAGATAAGGGCTGCGCATTCCTGAGCCGCCGGAGGCCTCTCCCTTCCCGTCTGCCCCGAGCCTGTCAGACCAGCTCGGGACTGGGAGCGGGGCAGGGCAGGGCCCCAGCCCCTGTCCCGTCCTGGCCCTTGACATGGACCCCCACCACAGTCCCGGGCACAGACCTTGGCTCCCAGCCCCGGGGAAGGCCCCTGGGCGCTGGCCCTAGCTCGGTCGTAGCCCTGGGCTCCCAGGAAGGGGAATCTGGGCTCCTCCGGCACTTCTCATGGTCTGGGTCTGTTGGGGGCAGACGAGCAGTAGCTCCTGGGCAATGGCACCGTGGCAACAGGAGGGGCTGGGGACAGCGCCCTCTCCCCTGCGGCGGGACTGTGCCCCCCGCGTCCCTGGGAGTTCCGTGACAGGGGGTCTGAGGCCTATATCCGTGACCTCCTATCTACCCCGACCACTGTCCCCGCTCCCGGAGCCGGGGCCCCGCGGGCAGGGAAGGGTTAAGCGAGATTCCCCGCAGCCCCGGGCGTGGCAGCGCCTGTTCCACCTTTCATGTCCCGGCTCGTCCCGCCCGGCAGCCGCCGCCGCTGCGAGGGCCGGGCCGGCGCTGACTCAGGCGGGGGTGGGGGAGGCGCCACGTCAGGGAGGCGGGAGGGAGCGGGCGCCGGGGCTGAAGGGTCGCGGGGTGTGGGAGGGATGAGCCTGCCGAGCTGGGCACTGCTGAGGTACCTCCAGTCCGGGAGGCAAGTTTGGGCTCTTCACGAAAAGAAGGGTACTGAGAGGCTAGAGCGTGTCCAGAGAGGGGAAGAGAGCTGAGGAAGAGTCTGGAGCACCAGGAGCGGCTGAGGGAGTTGGGGGGCTCAGCCTGGAGAAAAGTGGGTTCAGGAGGGACCTTCTTGCTCTCTACAACTCCATAACAGGAGGGTAGAGCCAGGTGGGGGTCAAGTTCTGCTCCCAGGTAATAAATGGCAGGACGAGAGGTCATGGCCTGAAGCTGCACCAGAAGAGGTTTAGATAGGATATTTGGAAGACTCCTCCTGAAAAGGGCTGTCCAGCCCTGGTGCAGCTGCCCAGGGCAGTGGTGGAGTCCCCATCCCTGGGGAGAGATTTAACAGTGGTGTGAATGTGGCACTTGAGGATGTGGGTTAGTGGTGGTCTTGGGAGTGCTGGGGGAGCAGTTGGACTCAGTGATCATTGAATCATGGAGCAGTTTGGGTTGGACCTTACATCTCATCCAGTTCTACCTCCCTGCCATGGACACCTTCCACTGGACCAGGTTGCTCCAAGCTCCATCCAGCCTGGCCTTGAACACTGCTAGGGATGGGGCAGCCATAGCTTCTCTGGGCACCCTGTGCCAGGGCCTCCCCACCCTCTCAGGGAAGAATTTCTTCCCAACATCCCAACTAAACTCACCCTCTGGCAGTGGGAAGCCATTCCCTGCTGTCCTGTCACTCCAGGCCCTCATCTAAAGTCCAGATCTCTTGGAGCCCCTTCAGGCACTGGAATCGAGGTAACGATTCATCAGCTGCCTTACTTCCCTTCCTGTGGACAGAGCACTTCTGCTCTCTAATGGAATGTAGTGTTGTCTTTAATTGTTTACATTTTTGACATAATACCTTTTCTGTCATCAGTAAACTGCAAAGGATCTGTTTTGAGGCCCCAAAAATGATGACATTGCTGGTAGTGTCATGGTTATGAAATGGCTGTTTAAGGCAGGATTTATCAGACTGAACACTGGTGACTACTACAGAAGTGGCTGCATCAGCACCAGCCATCCCATGCTCATCCCATAGATCTTGGAATGGTGTTGCTATGTACATGGGGGCAATTCAGACCTTCCAGACCAAAAAGATTAACTGTAGCTGAACCCCACTGGATACAAGAGCTAAACCATCTATCTGATATCTCAGATATAAATTTATATATTGGCTAAGTAGTGCTCCTGGTCTGAAGCTGTGATTCAGAATGCGCTGAACCAATCCTGCCTGTAAGGAAAGCCAGTTTCAATATGAGTTAGGGGCTTTTCCCTGTATGATACTGAAATATGAATTGGTGAAATCCCTCAAAGTCAGGTCTAAACTGTTTCATTAGTTTTTCTACAAAGTTTTGGTATGTGGCTTTACAAACCTTTTATTCCTTAAGTAATGATGACTTCTAGTAAGAGTCTAGAATGAACTGTAAAGGAACTTAAAATCTATGTGAACTTTGGCTTTTAGATTCTATCAGCCAGCAAGGACCTGTGTGAGTTATTCCGAGATGTTATTACTTGAGGGAAATCCCAATGAAAACACATTGGCCTTCACAGAGCTTGTGGTCAGAACTATCCCCCCTACACTCTTGTTTCAGCCTTTATCTCACACCAATTTAATCTACTTCATTAAGTCTCATAACCTGTATTTGACTAAAGTGCTTCTCAGTAATTTAAATACAATTATCACCTTTCAATCTTCTTGTTATTAAACAGAAAACACTTAAAACCTCTCAATTTCTCTTTTCCCCATTACTTAAATGGTATCTGTGGACCTTTTCTGTTCCAGCTTTTCAAAACTAGCTTTCAAATCTGATTATTGAACAGGATGCTTTTACCTTCAGTTTCACTATTGCTGTATACACAAATACATCACCAACATTTTATTAGGTTTTTATTAGGGTTTGACTTCTCCTGAGCCACTTTCTGTTGCACTCCTGAGTGAATATTATCTGGAATTGCTGATTTTAAAGCCATTCCTAATGGAATAAAAAGGCCTGCACCCTTCCACTTGGGAATTAGTAATAACATTTTGCTGCTTTTCTATTCTGAATGTTGGCTGTGTTTATTTTCTTGTATTATTTCCAAGATAATACTGGTTACTTTAGAGAATGTTCTTTCATTGTAAATGCAATGTACATGTGTAAGTGGTGTTTGTTTGGTTTTCATGAATTACAATGTGTGTTTGCATTGTTACACCAGATTAGTGCAGTAATCTGGGTAATTACTGCTTGCCACCAGTATCTGACTCGGCTCCTTCTGCCAATGGCCCGCAAACAAGGGACACTCGTGTCCCAGATTGATGATGTCTGGATTAATGACATGGGGTAAAACAAAGAGTGTGAAATGAGTGTGAGACCTAATTTCAGATTGTGGCAGCTGCTTCTGCTGTGTCTACAACTCCTGGAGCCAGCAGAGCACGACAGTGAACCCCCCGAACAGGTGGGCAGCAGCAAGGAGAGCTTTGCTGCACTATTCTCCCCAGGAACCAACACAGCCTACATGTGCTGGCCAGGTCACACTGGGGTACTGCTCTAGCCCTCAGTTTTGGCAGTAGCCTGAACAGGAGCACTGCAAGGGGTCTCAGCAGTGATCAGGAGGGGATTGCACAAATTTGTGTCCTCAAGTGCCACAGAACTGAAAACACATGGGGATATGGTTTAGTGGTGAACATGGTGGTGGGACTGGGCCGGTGGTCGGTCTTGACGATCTTACAGGTCTTTTATGACCTTAATGATTCTGTGATTCCATTACTATAAAATTGAAATCATGGAAATCTGACCTGATGGGAGCTTGCCTTCTGGTAGGTTTAGATGGGATACTGGGAGGAAGCTCTTCCTTGTGAGGGTGGTGAGGTCCTGACGCAGGTTGTCCAGAGAATCTGTGGCTGCCCTATCCCTAGAGTGTCCAAGGCCAGACTGGACGGTGCTTGGAGCAACCTGGGATAGTGGAAGGCATCCCTGCCCATGGCAGGGGGTGGAACTGGATGGGCTTTGAGGTCCTTTCCCACCCAAAACATTCCATGATTCTGTGATTACCACACTTGGCCCCTGGCTCCATCCACCAAGGAGCCAGTGGCCCACTGTCATCACTGTCAGAATGCAAGGAACAGACACATACCTGCCCCAAGGGCGCCATGAACAGAGACAAGGTAATCTGGAGAACAGGAACTCGTTCTCGGAGTCGCTTCCTTAGCAGTGCAGATCCATGGGCTCTTTGATAATGGAGAAGGAGTTCAATCTTCCCCTTGACTCCACACTGGTGACTCATCCCAGCTGCCACTCTGGGTTTGATCTGTTCAGGCTCTGCATTTGTACATATCAGATTATCTGGGTTAAGTGCAGCTTTACTTTCGCCCTTTATCTGTCTGCTCTGAAGCTGTTTAACACGATCTGCCTGTTTTTATGCCAGCTCAGTATCAAGGAGTCCCAGGCACAGACTGGCACTGAGCTGATTTTTTCTGCAGTGACCACAGGCTCGGTCACTCAGCTCACAAGTCCCTAATCCAATTCCCATCCCCTGCTGTGCTGACAGAATAGGAAGAGTGTCTTCAGTGGTTGCATGAGTCATTTCCCTCTAGTTCTTCACAGTAACTTTTTATTGTAAAGAACTGTGGAGAAATCTCACATTATTCTAACAAGCAGAACCGACATCTGAATGGAACTCTGGGAGTGGGAACAGGAATGTGGTCTTGCACAGTTTCACTGTTAGAAGTTGTTTGCTTTTTTAAGGAAAGATGCCTTCAATTAATGGGGCTGATGGGGAATAAGCTGCGAAGAATCAATGTTACATTTATACAGCAGCACTGTTTGGGTACCAGGGCATGAAGTTGTTGTGAAGGTTTGCTGGTTTTTTTCTTTACCAGTGTTCAGCCCTGATGGTCATCCTTTCCTTCTGGGGAAAAACCCAGGAGTGACCTAAGGAAGGAAGGTCCCTGGGATCAGGTCACCTGGCCTTAACCTCTGACCACATCAGAGAGTCCCCAGTGCAGACAGGGGGGATTCAGAACATACAGTATGACCTGATTAAGAGAAAATCCAGACCTGCTTGGCTGGGCCAGTAACACTCCCCCACAGGAACAAGGATATCGAGCCAGAGCTCATCCATCCACTGGCAGAGTCTCTATCAGTAGTCACAGGAGTCACATTTTAGTTTCTAGTCCAGACTCGTCGCAGTCTGTAACTTCCTTATGAGGGGACAAGGTGCAGACACTGATCTCTTCTCTGTGGTCACCAGTGACAAGATCCAAGGGAATGGCCTGAAGTTGTGTCAGGGGAGGGTTAAGTTGGATAGTAGAAAAAGGTTCTTCACCCAGAGTGCAGCTGGGCACCTGAACAGCCACGGCAGTGGCTACAGCACCAAGCCTGACAGAGTTCAAGAAGTGTTTGGACAATACTCTTTGGCACATGGTGTGAGTCTTGGGGATGGTCTGTGCCGTGTCAGGAGTTGGACTCGATGATCCTTACTGTGTCATTCTGTGATTCACACAAACTAGTAGTGTAGCATGTAGAGAAGGCAAACGAGATTTTGCAGTCAGGTGCACTGTGTGTCTCCTCTGTCCTCCCTGAAGAGAAACAGCCTCACTGCACAGCGGGTCCTAATTCAGAATGTTGGTTTAAGGTTATTAAATAGATGAGAATTCAGCACAACTGCAGGTTAATGGTTTCTGCAGGCAAAGAACTGCACCTTTGTACTGGTGGTGCGCAGCAGGGGCCCTGAGCCGGTCCCGGAGCTCCTGGGAACCGTTTGAATCTGCCCGCTCCAGGACTCTCCTCCCGCGATCCGCTCGCCGCCTCCCGTGCTCGGCCGACGCCCCGCCGCGCCTGGCACCGTCGCGCCACGAGCGCGTCACCTGTGGCGTCACTGAAGACCGTCACGTGACGGAGTCACCTGACCGGCGCGCGCCCTGGCCGTTCCCAGCGCGTCCCGGTCGGTTCCGCCCGCTCCGGGTCCCGCTCCAGGCCCGGCCCGTCCGCGCCGGCCCCGCCTGTCCCTGCCTGTCCCTGCACAACTAGGGCCCCGACCCGGTGCCACACACGCAGGTCATCGTTGTTCATTGTGCCCGCCTAGCCTTCAGGTCCCTCCGAACGGCGCCTCTGCCTTCCAGGGAGCTGCAGCTCCTCCTAATTCAGGATCATCCACCAGTTTGCTTACTAGACATGGATTCCTGCATCCAGACCACGAAGGCATTGAAGAGCTGGGCCTGAAATGGGCCCCGGGGCGGTGACGGCCATCGACTTCGTATCGCTCCGCGCACTGCGATCCCGAGCAGCTGCTGACACCGTGAAGGGTGCGTGCTCCGGCTGTGCCGTGGGCACCTTGTCCAGAAGGATCCTGGGAGAGACAGGGTCCAAAGCTGCGTTAAAATTAAAAAACCCATCTACTGGCTTCCCTCAGCCCCCTTGCTGGGTGAGCTCGTCGCACGAGGGATTGGAAGTGGTTAACAGCTGCTTGGGCAGTACTTGCCCTCTGCCCGGAGAAGCTGTGGCTGCCCCGTCCGTAGCAGTGTCCAAGGCCAGGTTGGACAGGGCAACCCGGTCCAGTGAACGGTGTCCCTGCTTATGGGAAGGGCATGGGATTGGGTGGTTTATAAAGTTGCTCCGACCCAAACCATTCCGTGATTCTATGAACTCATGCTGGGAAATGTCACACATTCCTGTCCCATTGCTCCCAAAAGAAGATTCTGTAGTTTTTAGGCTGCTTTGGCCAGCTAATGATTGCCTAGTCCTTTGGTTAATAAGATGCTCCTTTCCTGTGGTTATGATATGGATAAATTCATAACACTTGGGAATTGCTGAGATGAGGGCAACAATACAGGGAAACATCCATTTAGGAATTCATTGCCATGCCTGTGCCCTGGGAACGTCACTGCCCACTAAAGACCTTCTAAAACTTGTTTCTGTTTGGTCATTGGGTTTTTTGTCTTCGAAAACAAGCAAAATTAAATAACTTTGACTCCTGTAAATGTTTCTTCCATGGAAAATGGCTGGAGCTGCTTGCTTGTTCCTTCTTGTCCTCAGAGAGTGGAAAAATGGGTAATATGAAAAAAGACTGTGAAGTTGTGCCAGCCCAAACTTATTTGTGATAGCCTCATGTAGGGACCCCAGGTGGCACTTTGGCTGCACTGACGAGTAAATCCTTCTCAGCTGGATCTCCTGGAGTGCAGGAGTTACTCATACAGCAAAAACTGAGGGAATGAAGCAGCTGGGAGTCTTTTAAGATCGAGAACTTTTCTCCAGTGTCTGTTTTAAATTTACTGAGGTTTCTTTTAAAAAGTGGAGATCCTCTGGGAAAGGCTCAGTCAGTATCAAAGGAGCCTGTGTTCCATCTGTTTCCATCCCCACGGGTTGGGGTGAGAGTGAGGAACCACTTTGTAATTAAACCTAAGAAATGTCTTCTGATGGCAGCACTGGGACTGTCTTTGTGGACAGTTCAGGTGTCACCGTCACCAGGTGAGATGGCTGTCTCCTACCACTGTCTAGAGTATTTGCAGTGAGTGAATCATGGAATCATGATTCTCTGTTTCTCTGACTATTCCAGGATTCAAAAGTGGTGTCTTGTCTCAGTTAAGCTGTATTTGTAGTGTTTACTCTGAGGACGGGGAAGCAGTGAAGTTAACGGTCAATGCCAATTCATGTTTAGGTGGAGTTTGAGGGATTTTAGTTGCACGTGTAAAGCATGCGCAGGTTTTGCTTCATTAGTGTGTCTGAGGGCATAAAAGGTAATACATATTTGGAATTAATGAAGTACTACATTTGCAGTTAATGAAGGAAAATTCAGCTCCTGGAGGGTCATTCATAGAATCACAGAATCATGGAACCTGAGAATGATTTGGGTTGAAGGGACCTTCAAGACCATTCAGTCCATCCCCCTGCCATGGACAGTGACAACCTGACCTTGAAGACTTCCAGGGCTGAGGCAGCCACAACTTTGGGCAACCTGTGTCAGGGCCTCACCATCCTCACAGGGAATAATTTCTTCCTGATACCCCATCTAACCCTGCCCTCTGGGAGCGGGAAGCCATTCTCCTTGTCCTGCACTCCAGTCCCTTGTTCATAAAGGGGCTCCAAGAGAGCTGGAGAAGGACTCTAGACTAGGGCATGTGATGGGATGATTGTATGATCTGTCTTAGAAGAAATGCCAGTGATGAGTCACACACCTGTTTGATTCTCTCATACAGGGGCTGAGACTAAGCAAACCTGACCAGGACATCAGCCAGTGCTGGATGCAACAGGAGGAATTGCCAGACATGGAGGTACCAGGGTGAGAAGGTGAGAAAAGCTCAAATAGTGCTGGTAGGAGTGGCTGGAATCCAGCAGTAGTTCAGGGGAAACCCTGCGAGGGAGGAACGCTGCAGATAACCTGAGTTCTGGAGACCTTGTGCTGCAGAATAGAACAAAGTCCTCAGGTCACTATATAAGTGACACTATAGAGGCAGGTGAGCAGGGAACCCAGCCAGAAGGATTTAGTTATGAGTTTAGTTATGAATGAAGCAAAACTGGCACCAAAGGGGAGGATGTAATTAAAGGCCAATTGTTTTTCTGGGAGAAGATCAAAATGAAGCAAAGGAGGGATGAGCAGAGAAAAGGATGGTCAAAAAATGGCAAAGAGGATCAGAAGATATGCAAATGGTGTAGAGCATTTCAGGGTACCCATCAGGCAGCCCTGCCTCTGGTCAGTGGAGCCTGGAGCAGGACAATGGACGAAACCTCTTTTCCTGACTTACAATGTGTATTGAACCTGGGTTTGCAGCTGGGAGGACTTGGAACCAATGGCCAGGGCATAACCCCGGAGTGGATCCAATGGAAGGATAAACGGATAGAGCATTCTGGTATCACCGTATCTGTGCCCATTCCAGGCCTGTTGACACTAACCTAGAACTGTAGAATGTTTTGGGCTTCAAGGGCCCCCCAACATCATCTAGTTCCATCTTCCTAATATCCTTAGAAAATGTTGCCAGGATGAAATGCCGTAGAAATAGTACCCCACAATAAATCGTTCTGTCATGGAAGTGCTCGGTATCCTTTCTGCCCATGCCAGACTCAAACAGATGTTCTCATTGAGCATAATGCTTCCTTCTGCTTTTTTTTGCCTGAGTTTTCCTGAATAAGCCCAGTTAGAATGTCTTCTTTTGGCAAGCAATGTCTTGTGCTGACATTGGTAATGTCCTGCCTGCCAGCATACTGTTTCATGGTGGGTTATGTCCATTGTTCCTCAAGCTCTGGTGCCTCACAGAATTCATCTGCCAAAACCAGGTAGCAATAACAGCACTGTGTGCCCCTGCCACATCCTGTGGGAGAGGGAATGAGGAAGAGAGAATGGGAGGGAGCAGCTGCCAGAGCAGGAGCACAATGTAGGGTTGCAATGGAACTCCAAATTTATCCTCATTGCAGCTGTTCTCTATGGAATACAGAATTCTAGTTTCTGCATAGAGGGATGTGATCAGGACATGGATGATGTGCTGCTGGAGATGCTGGAGACAAAATCCATTAGAATAAACAGTGAGTTTGGAGTAATTTTGTCTGTGAGAAGCTGTCACAATATTGCTGATACAGAGGAGACCACTGGGATAGCTGAAAAAGAAATCTCTGCAAGCCTGCCTTCCCAGCAGCTGCAGTAAGGGAGGCTGTGTGCCATGGGAGAAGAGGTGGGGGAAAAGGTCTCTGTTTATAAGAGTAATTGTTCTGTTATTGATTCCTCATACATACAAACTTTGAGGTAAGATTACGTGTTCCTGTGGGAAACATGCACAGGCTGTTGGGAGGTTCCATCCTCCAGCAGTGCATTGTTGCAGTCTGATGTGTTGCTGATTATGCCTCAGGTAAAATACAGATGTCAATTTTCTGAACACTTATTTATAACCTGCTTTCACTTCAGAGTGAAATAGGTTGATTTCAGAAACACTAATTACACTCTTTTGTACAAGGTCTGAAATGAGCTTGTGCTTTGGTCACTCTGTGGTGTAAAAGGAAAAGCAGAGGAAAACTAAAAGGGGAATGAGGTTGGAGCGGGGGCAGGTAGTGTCTTGTTGCAGAAGACAATGAATTGCCCCTTTATGGCGGGGAGGGGATGTTTGCTTTGTCCTACAGGAAGGGCTGTGGGTTGCTGGGTCTCCTCTGTCAGGAGGGCTCTCTGGGGGCTGGTACAGATTTTGGAATAGGCTTATGTTTAGGTGTGTGGTTCATTTCTTGTAGCAGGATAGTACCTGCTCTTTGTCCAGGTACAGTCAGGGGCTGTTACCCATCTTCAGCTTTCCTGTGGCATCAAGATGTGATGCACCAGGACATACGGACCTGGAGGCCAGCGAGGTGGCTTTGCCCAAGGCCCTAAGATGGGCAAACCAAACTCCTGTGGTGGTGGCAGTGGTTGCTGTGGCATGGGAGGTCCTGCATTGCTCTGGCTGTGGGGTCTTTCACTGCTCCATGTGTGTCACTAATGGTGACTGTCAGCACAGAATCAACAAAAGCTACATGTAGCAGCAGCAAAAGTGGCACTGAGTTACAACCACAGCTTCATCTCCTCCAGCCATTTGTCTCTAGAGGCAGCTGGTGGGATGTGGGCACGACTGGAAACCAACATTCTCCAGCCTCCGGTTATTCCAGGTGTTCCAAGGGCCACGTTTCTCAGAGCTGAGGAACAGGTAAATTTGTTGTGGTTTGCAGCTTCCACGACAGCCCCTCCTCTCTGTTGGCAGACAGTCCTTGAAGAGAATCCTACAGTTATTCCTGCCTGCTATTATATATGGAGGGAATGCAGGGAAGAAACACAACAATGCAATCCCTCACCTTACGTACCAATACCAGACAGGATTGACTCCTGAAACCATTTAGCAGGATCAGAGGGGTAGGCTGTGCAGGTTCACACCTGGAGTTGTGTCCAGATATGACATTCCCTACCCCTTTGTCTCCCAGAGCATGTCTGTGAGTCACTGCTGCTACACAAGGCAGTCCGATTCAAGTGTTTCTTGCAAACTTTCCAACCCAGCCAGCTGCGCTCTGGTCTTTGCCTGTGCAACCTTGGAGATTTTTGCATTCTCCCTATATAGTGAACTGGGTTATTTCTGTTCCTATTTCTATAAAAATCATAGAATCATAGCATGGTCGAGGTTGGAAGGGGTCTTAAAGACCATCTAGTTCTAATCCTATGTGAATAATCCCAAAATAAATATTCCTGAATAAAAACCCTAAATAAACAATTTCCATTGGTGATGTTTCTGTGTTTACTTTTGTCTGAAGGGGTAACTACTTCTCATTGCCTAATCAGGATTCAGTTGTGGTGGGTAAATTATACACACTAAGAGAGAAACCTGGTGGTAAACCTGGCCTAAGGAAACTATGTGGGGAGAAAAGATACATTAAACCCAGCAAAGGACCCATATATAGAGCCTGTGTGAGGCTTGCAGTTCAGACTCCTGAACCTTCATGTTGACCAAGGACAAAGCTATTCCTGAGGTACCACATGGCATAGCCAAGGCCCCTTTTCCAGCTGTACCTGTCACACAGGTGGAATAATGAGGCTGAGGTCCAGCACTACCTTGTCTCTAGGAAAAGGAAATCCACCCTCTCTATCTTGAGACTGCTCCTCTTTCCCTGGGGTGGCACAGCGTGGTGCCCATCCATTGAACCAGACTAACGAAAACCTGGTTGAGCTACAGGAAATGGGGTTGGTTTTTACCAAACTATTTTAAAAAACTTTAATAATGTAAACAAAATAGTGTTGGGTGTTGTTTTGGATTTTTTTTAACAGAGCCAAGTAAGGAAAGCTTGCTGGTTTCATCATCAAGATCAACTGTGTTTCATATTGTTTTTTTTCTCCCATCCCTGAATATTGATATTCTCACAGCTGGCAGTAATTTGGGTGAGCATTAATTTCTGCTTTCTCCCAAAAGCAGGAAAAGCAGGAGCATCTTTGCTGGATTATGCTGTGGGTAACAACCACCACCAAAGTGTTGATACTGAAATTCCAGACTTCACACAGGGCAAACCACTGTGACTAAAGGCTCTAAAATGTAAAGTAAACTTTATTATCCTTGAACCACAAAATAGATTTCTTTGGTTGTACAAATTTCACTAGTTACAGTCTTGATGCGCTAATTTTCCCTCAGAGTCTCTTGGGAGAGAACGGGAGAGAATCCAGAGCCTGGCACCAGGTACCGCACAGGGAAAGGAGAGAAGAATCACAAGTTAGTCACCAAAACCCAGCCAGGATTGTTTCCAAAACTGCTGTTGTTAAAAAGCAAATGCTAAAATTAGATTTAAAAAGGAAAAGCTCAAATTGCTGATGATGGAAGCAGCTGCAGCTGCAGTGTGAGATTATCAGAGTTCCCCCTTCACAAGTCTGTAAAATCAAAACATACAGAGTCATTTAAAATGATCCGCTGGATTTTGGCATGAAAGGAGAGGCTCAACTAAAAAACTGCACCCAAAAAACTGCATCCAGCTCTTTCCTTCAGCAAATGTACAAGCAGATGTGCCTGTCACTGCCCAGCTGTGAGGCTCAAGGTCCAACCCTGGTCTTACTTAGGAGTCAGAGAGCACCAATGGACAGGGAAGGGGATTGTGCCGAGCTCGGACCTTCCTCACGGTTAGAGGCAGTGAAAAAAAAAAAAGGGCTGTTTCTCCTCACTAGTGGCAGCAGAGGCTGATGACAGAGCTGGGAGCAGCAGCTGTGACCTCCACATCTGCAGAGCTCACATGATACGGAACCTGCTCACAGCCCTTGTTCCACATGTGGAAACCAGAACTCACACCCCACTCATTTTTCATTTTCCTTTTTCCCTCTTGCATGAGCAAACGTGCATTTTCCTTGTCCTCCACGGAAAGGGGCCTGAAGCCAATGAGCTGGCAAAGTGGAACTGTGTAGTTATTGCAAGGCACAGGCCAGCCCCATCCTGCTCTGTGGCACTCCTGATGCTCCCTGCCGGTCCCACAACAGGCACCCCATGACATCCCGCTCCACCCCACAGCCAGCCGTGGACACTGTGGACTCCCCACCAGTGTCTCCCATGTGTAAGATCCTGTAACTCCCAACCTGACCCCAGCAATGCCACATTCTACCCATCCCCAGTTCCTGAACTCTACCACTAAGGTACCTGCTGTCACACCTCCCACCTCTGCCACCATGTTCTACCCCAGTTATCCTGCTCCCCAGTGCTGCCACACACCGCCTAGGCCTCTGCTGTGGCTGTCGGCTCCGTCCCATTCCTGCCCCAGCTGACCAGTTCAGCCCCAGTGCTACAGGAGACAGACTCCTCTGACACTCGTGTGCTCGTGGAGCGGCTCACGCCATGTGTGACAAAAGGGGACGTGACCATCCAGGGAGGGACCTGTCCCCAGGACAGCGCAAAGTCCCAGCAGGAGCAGTGTCCCACCAGGACCAAGGCACAGAGCTGGCACAGAGCTGGCTCTGTTTTCCTTGAGCACAGAGTGTCAGTGGCAGAGGGAGGCACTTTGCTGGAATTCTGGTGGGTTTTTTTCTCTTTTTTTCTTCTTTTGCCTCCAAGCTTCCCATTCCCAAACACTCCCAAAGGGAAGTGAGGTGACACAGTGCAGGAGGTGGGAGGAGATGCTTTTTGGCAAAAGACTGGAAATTAAACAGGAGTAAAGGCAGGCTTCCTCCTGATTCCCACCAGGGGAGAAGCTCCTTTTAACCACTACAAAACCCAAGTTGAGGCAGTAACAGTTGGAGCCCAACACACTCTCACACTCCTACATTCTCCCTGTCCTACCCTTCCCCACACACAATATTTACAGGCTAACAAGCTGCCCACTGTCCTGGCCACCCTTCCTCTCCATCTGCCAGCAGTCAGTCCAGTGTTGTCCCAGTTTTGGGATGTGCCCCAGTGCACTGTTGGGTGAGAAACGAGGGCAGTTCACAGCCTCAGAGGAGTCAGTTGGCCACAGAGCTCACGGGAAGCTCCGGTCCCATCCAGAGTCTGTAGGCAGGGTGGCAGCCTGGTGCTGTCCCTGGAGCACAGGAAGCTCGGAAGGGCTGTGCCAGGCTAGTCCATTGCCCAGGTGTGTCAGGTCACCTATGTGGGGACAGCGGTCTCCAAACTGCGCCGGCTGTGTCGGAGCTTCCGCTTGCTGCTGTACAGGGCCATGTCCTCCAGCGCTGAGGGAGTTGGTGCTGATGGATCCCGTGTTCCTAATGCGTCCTCTTCCTCTGGCGGCCCATCCTGCTCCCGGGGAACTGCAACGGCAAGAGATGTTTAGGTCTGAAGACAAAGCACTGGGTTAACTTCGGTAAGATATTGAGGAGAAATCCTTCCCTGTGAAGGTGGTGAGGCTGTAGCACAGATTGCCCAGAGAAGCTGTGGCTTGCAGCAGCCTGGTCTCATGGAAGGTGTCCCTGCTCAGGGCAGGGGGTGGGACTGGGTGATCTGGAAAGTCCCTTCCTAGCCAAACCATTCTGTGATTCTGTCAGCACACAGCTGGCACAGTTAATGCAGATGTTAAGGCTATGATAGGATGACAGAATGGTTTGTGTGGGAAAGAACCTTAAAGCTCATCTCATTCCATCCCCTGCCACAGGCAGGGACACCTTCTACTCGATCAGGTTGCTCCAAGCCCCGTCCAGTCTGGCCTTGAACACTTTCAGGGAGTGTTCCAGGGTATTCCCAGGTGCTAGATTTGGGACAGCACTGGTCTCAGTGACTCACAGTAACCCCATGCCCAGAACTTTCTGGTGACCTGTAGCTCATGTAGTGACCGCTGTCAATCCTGGGAAGAAAGTGCCATGTGTGAGAAGACACCTGCCTGTAACACCCATCATTCACTCAACATGACTGGAAGTGCCAAGCTGTATGAAAAATCAAGTGTCCTGAAATGCTTCTGCTCTCCAGACCATGGACCCACCCTGACTTGGGTCTGTGGGGGGCTGAGGGGTCCCTCTGTCAGGGAGGGGGAGGAGCATCTTTGATTACAGACTGGCCCAGCTGATCAGGAGGGCTTTAAACTTACTGGCACCACAGAGACATGGTGGGACGTCTCCTGTGACTGAAGTGTTGGAATGGGAGGATCCAGGCCCTTAGGGAAGGACAGGCAGGGGCAAGGGGGTAAGGGTCACCCTCTATGTCAGTGCCCAGCTGGATGCAGGGAGCTGCACCTGCGAGGCTTAAGGAGCTGACCAGAGCTCACAGGTCAGGACTGCAGGGACAGGTGACATTCCTGACCGGAAAGACTGAGGGGATGAGATCTCCATAGACAGATGGGAGCAGCCTCACATTCACAAGCCTTGGTCCTCATGAGGGGGGGAAATTCAACCTGTTGGAAGGACAACCCAGGAGGGCACAGGCAATCCATGAGCTTCAAGTGCAAATGGGCTCCTGGGAAATCTCTCTAAAGCCTTTGGATGCAGCAGAGAACCTCAAATAGAGAAATCCATGAAGATCTGTCAGACTAAAGGCTCAGTCTGTGGAGCTGTGCCCTGTGTACCACCCTCTGCTCCAGAGGCAGGTCTCTGGCAGTGGGAAGCCATTCCCCCTTGTCCTGTCACTGGAGGCCCATGTAAGAAGTCCCTCTTCAGCTCTCTTGGAGCCCCTTTACACCCCCCGGAGCCTTCTCTTCTATAGGCTGAACACTCCCAGCCCTCCCAGGCTGTGCAACCCCAGAAAGAACACTGGGGTTTGGAAGCAGGGGACTGATTCTCAGACAAGGCATACAGGTATAAAAGGAACATGAAGATAAAAATCCAGCCTGGGTGGGTGGGGAAGGGAATCCCATGGCTTAGAGAGAAGTCAGTCCTTTTAGACCCTTATGCCAAAGGAGCCCCCAAACATGCAGGTTTAGTGATCCCCATGCCACACAGTAAGCTTTAAAAACCTTTTGACTGTACCCTGGGAAAAGCTCTACTGAAAACAAATGGGGCAGCTTTGGTGGGCAGATAAGGAGTTAAACCACAGGAAAAGGGCAGGAAGGTGCTGCCACAGGACCCAGCAGCCAGGACTTGGCTCAGTATCTTGCAGCTGAGGAGGAGGAGTGATAAGGCTGTGTCGGGAGAGACTACTGATGCCACCAAGCTGTATCAGGGAGTCACATGAAGCTCAGTTATAACAAAGTGCACCATGATCCATACAGTTGAGGGGTAAAATGACACGGAAGGGGAAATTTACTGCAAATGTGAATAGATTCAAGAAACAAAGAGCTCTAAAATCAAAGCCTCTGTCCTAGAAAGTGCAAACCCACTAATGGCTGCAGCCTGGAGCAATTCTGTAAGGAGCTACTTCCTGCATTTCTTCTTTTATATCCTTTTCTGGCATTCCCAGTGGCTCCCATCAGACCCCAGATCAGCCAGAACCTTGTGCTGACTTGGTAAATTCATTTTTACACTACTGGATGATGTTTAAGCTCAATAAAAGGAACAGAATCCAGACTGCATAAAAGAAATGCACCATCCTTAAATGAGATGATGGCTCTGTAGGCACTGGCAGAGATTTCTGTAGACTCTGGCAACTTCCCAGCAACCCCATTTCACTTTGAGGTTTAGGTATTGGAAAAGATGGAACATCCTCTCCTCCTGCACAAATGTACCACACAGCTATGTCTGAGCACTACACGCAGTCCTGGTCCCCTCCTCTACCTTAGAAACCGATGAAATAAAAAAGGTCCAGATGAGTGTGGCAATTATTCCCACAAAGAGGAGCCAGGATTCATCAGCCTGGAAAGAAGGGAACTGCTACTATATTGGCTGACATGACTGGCACAGACAGAGCAAGTGAGACACAGTCACTCACTGCATCCCAGAAAACACAACGGAGTTATCAAGAAACAATTAAAGTAAATAAAATGCCTCATTATGGAACTTGGTATCACAATGCTCCATGGAAGATTAAAAAAACCTGCACAGTTTTATAGAGGCTCATTCCATTGCTGATGCAGATACAACACCTGGCTCAAGACAATAGGTGAGCCCAGAAAATTGAGAATATCCATCTATGCAAGCTCATTTTCCCTGTTTCTTATGGTCTTACCCCTAAGAACCAACTTCCAGCCAAACAGAACCCTCATGTATCCTGAACCAGGACAGGCCTCACATGTTTCCCATCCTGAGAGAAAACAGGAAATACTGGAGGAAAGCACAGGCATTGCCGCTGGTATGAATCCAGACTCCAGTTTTGTGAAATGTTGGCATTTTGGTGGGAAAGAACCTGTGAAATGCAAGTCTGGAGAAGAAAAGGATGGACGTAAGTCTTTGGAGTAGTGGTGTGACTGAAAAGGCTGGACAGGGATAAATTAAAGCCACAAGAGGGGAGAGAGAACGCGTTTGGTTCTTCTGAGTGTAAGAGCTGCGGGGTCCTAGGCAAAGGTCATTATCTGACAGCAAGTAGGCCAGGCCAGGATGATGAGGCACTGTTCCTGTGGAAGCTGCTGCAGAAACCAGACAGTCCACGTGGGCAAAGACCACAGGGACAAAAGCAGCTTCTCACATCCCATAAGTAGGTGTCCAGTAACAGGAGTAACACAGAGTCATCAGGGGAATTTCTGGAACCTGAGGGTTACAGGGTTGGGAAGCAAAAGACTGTCTCCAGGTGATCTGGAAAAGTTGTGCCATAACATGAGGACATTGCATGGTTCCACTCTAAAAATGCTGCTCTGCAGTTCAGTAACTCCATGGCCTCATGGAAACATTGGAATAAAGATTTCTAAATACATTTAAGAGATGACGACCATGAAGTCAGACCAGAGAATGGAGGGAACTGTTTCTGCATGGACAAGAGGACAAGGGTGTGCTGGGAGGAGTGAGATGCTAACACTTTCCTGCAGTTGGATATTCTCAGAGTTCCTGACATAACAGTTTGCTAGCATAAAGTTTTAAGAACTGCTGTGAGTCAAAAAGCCGTAATTCCATGATCCAAGACAATTCTGATTATGTTGGCTGGAATGCTGCACTGCCTGGAAGAGTGAGATGGGATGGGGGGATCTAAAAAAGCCAGGAGAGCTTGGTCCCACACCAAGAGAGCTTACTTGCATTCTCACCTGCCATCCTTTCCAGATGATGTGGGAAAACCTTCTTCTTTTGTTTGTGCCTCACACATCACAGGTGATTTAAGCATTACTTATGGACTAGGGGCTGGGTCTCTCAATGAGCACCACACTCTTTTCTTTCTGGCTTTCATCCCATTTGAGGGCCCAACAGAGCAGTGACAGGCAACAGCGAGGTCTGAACGCCCTAAGCAGGAGCTGGTGTTTCCCAGACCTTCCCTGACCCCTCAGTTCCCTGCACTGACTGAACAACCAACCTCAAGAGAATAACCCAGAGCTTAGAGGATGACTCTTGAGGGATAAACAGATACTGGTCTCAGGAAAGTAAGTTTTTGTTGAGTGCTACAGCACAACCTCCTGGAAACAGCTCAGCCATGGATCAGCTGTCTGGGATGCAGCCTGTACTCAGAGGAATTTGTCAAGATAAAAGGAACTAGGGTTTTTGTCAAATAAAGGGGGGAAACATGCAAAACAGATAGAAGCAACCAGCACCAACTGTTGGAGGTAACAGGAGTGCTCCTACAGAGCAGGCAGGCTCTGCAGAGCTCCACAGTGCTGCTACAGCCACTGGAATGAACTGGGTGAGAGTCTCACCTGTCTGTTACAGCTGGGGACAGGCAGACACACCCAGCTGGACAGCTTGGAGATCCAGCTGCAGACCTTTAATTCCTGCTGATTGAACTGACCATGCCCACAGATCCACGAGTGTAACTCGGAGCCATCTGGGTACTGGAGCACCAACTGCTCCAAGTCTGCACCAGGATGAATTTACCTGCATGATTCCCTTTTCCAGCAAAAGAGGCACAAGACAGCCCCTGAATGATGGACATCATGCACCTGCAGCAGGTGACAGAGGCCAAAATTTCCCTGCCACATCCTGCTATCACTCTACTCCAGGACACAAAACTGGAGAAAACCAGGCATGCTTGTAACACACCACACTGGGAAAATTAGTCATCACTGAAGCACAATGCAAATATCCTACCCAAAATGAATGTGGTGAGCACGGAGTTTTCATTCTAGAACAGACAAAACATGACATTGCTTCAAGCAACAGAAGGTGAAGTCCTCAGGGTGGTTCCACAAGCAAAGGAGAACCCTCCAGAACCACATCAGGGAGCGAGTGATACAGCGACGACTCCTTTGGCCTGGGCTTACCTGAGTTATTTTGGTCATCGACGTATCTGAGGTCATCAGCTGCATCAGGTGACTGGAAGAGAACAGCAAATGTGATCATCCACACCTGTAACACTTGTGCCCAGTAATTCCCCACCTCCAGCCTTCCAACACCCTACAGAGAACCTGCTGCCCTCACAGGCACTGGCATTGCCACAGCCGGGACACGGCTGCAGAGACTCCAGTACCAATCCCTCATGCTTGAGTCAAGCATCCACTGCCTGACCTGTGTGTAGGAAGGAGAGGAAGTAACACAAAAGGCAGAAAGTGTGAAAGAGTGAAGAAAAAGGCTTTAAGCTGGAAGAGGGGAGATTTATATTGGATATGAGAGAGAAATCTTTCCCTATGAGTGGTGAGGCCCTGGCACAGAATGCCCAGGGAAGCTGTGGCTGCCCCATCCCTGGAAGTGTCCAAGGCCAGGTTGGACAGGGCTTGGAGCAAGCTGGGACAGGGGAAGGTGTCCCTGCCTATTGCAGGGGATAGAATGAGATGAGCTTTAAGGTCCCTCCAAACCCAGAACATCCCAGGATTCTATGAACTATTGCACTGTTGAGAGAAGCCCACAGACATTGCCTGAGGATTTGGGGTGCAGCCTCCTTTGGAGGCACCTTCTCAGCTGTATACAAAGACCCAGTACTGCATCCGGGGAAATTTCGGTGGTCTGGAGCTGCCACAGGCCTCAAGCAGCCAGTCCCCCAACTTGCCTGGAACAGAACCTGGAGAGGGGCACATCCCAAAGGAAGGCACTTCAAGAAAACGATGAATGACTTTCAAGGGCAGAGCAGTACCACAAGGGACAGGAGTCAGTGAAGAACAGACATCAAATAATGTAAAACTGCCTGAGAATTCTCAAACCACAGCTCTGCCACAGCCAGCTTGCCTTTGGAATGACACACCTTGGGCCAGGACCTTTGTGTCCCCACAGTAAGGTGAAGCCCAATGTGGCAGTGCTTCCTGGCTCTCCATGCACAGGTATCTGCTTCATGGTCTGTATTTAGAACTAAAAAAACCCACCTGAAACCATTTAGACACAGGGTACCTGCTCACATCAGCTGTCACGAATGCCATCAGTGGCTGACTGACCCAGGCACTTACAGCTCCCAGCCTTAGAAGATTGGTTCCAGTGGCCCCAGAGCAGGGGATAGGGGTCAGGATCACTTCCAGAGCTGGGATTCCATGACAAAGCAGCTTAAAATAGGCCATTTCAGGAAGAAGCACCTCACCATGGCATTCACCCTCAGAACTGGGTGTTTACTCCACAGCTCACTGACAGCAGAACTACAACTTGTGAACTGGCACCCCAGCTGCTCCTCAGGCAGGACACCAGACACATCCCAGCTGGAAGTTCACATCTGCTCCAATTTTGCATTTTCTAGCCATCATTTCTGTAACTTTTTCTTCCCTTTTAGTTCTCATCTTTCACTTAAAAATATTTCAGGAGCCATTCCAGTGAAGATGAAGTTGTTTTATATCTGCAAAGCTTTTGTCATTCATTTAAAAACCATCTGGACCAACGTTTTTCCTAATTCCACTTGGCTGAAGCCTCCAATAAGCCCTCAGTTTTCAGCAAGTGTCACTGCCCCAACACAGGCAAGGCCTCTGCAAAGGGGTTCCCCAAATCTCTCAGCCTCAGCTCTTCCACCAAACGAAGTCCTGACCTATCTAAAGGTGGCTCAGCATGCAGTTTATACCTGGATTTCGTAAACAGGTTTGGAGGAAGGAATAGCAGCAAATTCCCGGTAGTCAAACTTCTTTTCAGACATTGACTAGAAGGGACAGCAGAAGGGAAGAAACAGAAAAGAGAAAGTGAGGGGAGAGAAATGGATGGAGAAGCAGCAGCAAGCTGAGCAATCTGAGCAGAGATCACAGCAGAAGCAGAGGGACATCCTCAGGGAGAGGCAGCAGTGCCTGGACAGAGCCTGGCACATGGGACATCCCTGGGACACTGCCTTTGGAGCTCTTCTGGTGTCAGGACAGGGGTTTTGAGTCATAGAGGAAACATCATGTGCTTCAGTGAAATGCTAATGCACACCAAGTCAGGTAGGAAACTTGTTTTTGGGGGGAAATTCATGGCAAGATTCCTGATAGCTGGAGCACAGTCAGAATTTCAATCCAGAGCTGCATTATGGTGTGGTTTCCTCTACGCAGCTGCTCCCTCCCTGCTTTCCCTGGTCTGGTCTCACCAATTTTTACAGTTCTGTGCAACGATGTCCCATGGCATTTACTCAGGGTTAGGAAAAGGAAAAAGCTGGTTGCAGCTGAAGGTCTGTTTTGTGCTATTGAGGAAACACAGGGCCAAAGTCCCTGAACTGAAGTAAAAGGCTTTCAGAACCCAGGCAAAGGCCTTCAGAACCCAGGCAAAGGCCCTCTGAGCATGGTGAAAAACTTTCTGAACAAGGAGGTGAAGAACCAAGGAAAGGACAACATAATAAAATAGGGAAACAGAAAGCAGATGTCATATGGGAGCTGCAATAAAAGGGGCTGCCTCTAGCCAGGAGTTTGGCCAAGTTCCATCCACTGACCCTCTCACCATTCCCTGCACCATGCAGCCAGGCCTGGCTCAAGGATTAAGTGGGAACCCACAGCTCCCAGGCACAGCCAAGTAACCAGAGAATCCCAGGATTTAGGAAAGGTGAAAAAAGCAAGCAGGAGAGAATCATACCAGCCTTCCTGGGGAAGTGACGTTCCTGGGGCTGCAATCTGCAAGAGGTGACAGAAGAGCACAGTTAGTGACCGGCTGGCAGTGTGACATTCACCCCCTGAAACAGCTCCTTCCACTCAGCAGCATTTCAGTGTGGTGACACCACGCTGAGGGCAGACCCTGCCTTCTGCCATCCCAACAAACACCTCATTACTGCTTTTTCAGAAAATCAGGATGCTGATTGTGTTTCCACCCTGGCTCCCTGGAACCTCACCTCTACCTCAGGTGCTATCACATGTTCTACAGCTGAGGCCCATGCCCCTGCTGAGAGATGCCACATGCCCCCAAGGACCTTCCAGCCAGGTTGAAGGAGGGAATTGCTCCCCACAGCTCTGCTTCTCAGTAGGTTAAGCTCAAAGAGCACTGCCCATTTCCCTTGGAGGCAGCAGCAGCCGTTCAGTACCTTCCAGCGGCGTTGGAGATGGCGTCGGAGCAGGCGATGGTGACTCTGCCAGCTGCTCCAGCGTGCTGCGTTTCTTTCCCTCCTTGGACTTGGCAATAACCATTTGGGCTTTAAGAGCATCCTGTTCCAGTGATTTCATCCTGCCTCAGGAATGGGGTTGGGAGAAAAAGCCATCAGTTACTGCCCCGTCAGTGAGGGGACACGTGCCATCTGTGTGCAGCAGTGCAGTGCCAGAGCCCACAGACTGAGCGCAGATGGGTGGAACAAAGCCCCCAAGGGTCCCCAAGGCAGGCAGGAGGACAGCTGGGTTAGCTGCGATGCCAAAACACACATGTCATCACATGTGCCAAACAGACAGAGCCTGAAGCTATGGATCAACACACTAAGAAGCTGTGGGCAGTCCCAGAGGTGCCACACAACAGGACAGTGACCCAAGCTGGGGACAGAACTGCAAGGATCACATGAGCAGGATCAGTCCTCGGGGGCTTTAATCTCTTCTGTGCTCAGTGTGTTGCACCTTAACCCTCCTCAGCCATCAGGAGATCATGAAAGGCCAGGCTGGATGGGACCCTGAGCAACATGGTCTAGTGGAAGGTGTCCCTGCCCATGGCAGGGGGGTGGAACAAGATGATCTTTAAGGTGCCTTCAATCCCACTCTGGGATTCTGTGAAATAGCTGTGGAAAAGTGGGCCCAGCCCTCAGAGACATCTGTTCCTTTCTCCCCATCAGACAGCCCCAGCATCCCCCCTTGTTCTCTGGGCAATGGATACCAGGGACCACTCCCACGTCCTCCTGCCCCAGGAGGCCCCAGTGGGGCACAGGGACACAGACAGGAGCATGCAGCTGTGGGGAGGGGGCTGTGCACACCTGGATTGGCCTCCTGACCCAGGGATTCTTGAGGCGTGACTCTGCACTGGGCTAGACATCTGAGCTGGCCTGGCCCCAGGAGCAGGTGCCCACTGCCGGGACTGGTACAGCTTCCTGGCCAGATCCTGCTCGTACTGTTTAATACTGTCTTCAAGAGCTGAGGATCTGAGGAGGAGGAGCAGGAGAAGGAAGAGGAGAAGGAGGAGGAGGAAGAGGAAGAGACGATGGTGATAAACATTGCAGCAGACAAGCACAGGAAAAGAAAGAAACAGATACAGGAACATACCCTGGTGAAGGGAAATATGGGTCTGACACAGGGGCAGCCTTGGCTAAACTGGGTCCCAGATCTGATCCTGCCCAACGCTGGCCACTGCTGAGGCAGCAAAAACCCCTGGAGGCAATCTGGGATTGTGCCCAGGAGCATCAGCCTCAGAGCCTCCACATCCAGAATTGCCTTCCCCCTGTGCTGGGAGGGGACCAAGAACAACTTCAGACCCACGGGAAAGGTAAAGAGTGTGTGAGTGTGAGTCAGCCTGAGGGGTGTGGGGCATGGGTGGGTGTGTGCCACACATGGGACAGGATCTCAGTGTACACTGGTCATGTGTTACATGCACCTCTGCTGGACCATGGCAAAAGGGGAACAAAATGGCCAAGCATGACACACAGTTTTTGTCCTGGCATAGATGTAACTGAGGGTGAGCATGTCCCTAAACCAGCATGTGTGTGGGAGGAAAACTGCCCAAATGCCCACAGGCCTGGCCAGGCACCTGCCCCTCAGTGTGCACCAGTGCCTCTGAGCCTCCCTCTTCCCACAGGGCAAGGGCCTGGAGTGCTGGACAAGGGGGAATGGTTTCCTACTGCCAGAGGGCAGAGTTAGATGAAATACCGATATTAAACCCTTCCCTGTGAGGATGGTGAGGCTCTGGTACAGGCTGTCCAGGGAAGCTGTGGCTGCCCCATCCCTGGAAGTGTCCAAGGCAACCTGGGATAGTGGCGGGTGTCCTTGCCTGTGGCAGGGGGTGGAACCAGACAAGCTCTAAGGTCCCTTCCAACCCATCTATTCCATGATTTCATGACTCTGTGCCAGGCTGTGTATGCCCAGAACACATGTGTAACATGGGGCTCTGTGTGTGTCTGAGGGATGCCAGGGGGGGAAGGAGGGGCATCACACATCCTGGCAGAGCACTGATGACACAGGGAGAACAAGGAAAGCCCAAGTACGTGCAAACTGATGGGGTCACGAGTGACAGCACAGAGCAAAGAACTGGAAAGAAGCAGAAGACAGGAGATTAGAAAGGGAGGAACAAACCCAGTGGCACTTGGAGAGAACATGGGTTAGTAGGGCTGAGCTCTGTGTGTGGGACAGGGCAGAATTTTCCCTGCAGCACAGGGGCCTCTGGAGACAGGACCTGATCACATCATTGTGCCCGTTCCAGAGCTAGTGAGGAGAGACCTTGAGACCACTGGATCCTCCTGGGAGATCTGTGGCAGCAGGGAATTGTCTTACAAAAAGGAGCACATTAGGGTGACTGATTCCAGCCCAAAGCATCAGCCAGGCACTTCTCCAAGAACTGCACAAAAAGCTGTGCTTCGGCACTGGAAACAAAGTGGAACTGAAGCCCTGGTCTGCCAAACTTAAACCCAGAAAGGCTGGATCTGACAGCTCAAGCAGCTTCTCCTTGACAGGTATTCCCTCCTTGGGAAGACTCTTCTTTTGCTAGCCTCATTTGCCATGGACAAAAAGAGACTGAAGGTTTGGGATGAGAGGTCTCTCTTCTGCCCACAGGGGACAAACCCATGGTGCTCCACACTCACTAACCCTCCTACAGTGTCATGTGAAACTTTTACTGTGCCCTGAGCAATTCCAGCCACATCCTAGCTGGCCCAAGACCATGGGCAGATAAACAGTAACATTACAGGAGCAAACCATACCATCACATCACCTAAAGCCATCCTCTCCTCTCCCAGCATTTTTCAGGTTTATCTGCTGGCAATGCCAAGTTCCTGGAAGAGCAAAGTCCTACGACTGGAGCTGCACACCTGGGACATCAGCGGTGTATGTCCCTGCATGGACTCTGCTTCCAAAACTCTGCATGGACAACATCCTGTTTCTCCTTTTGACACCCATCTTAAACAAAGCTTCTATTACAGCATTCCTTGGATACAGTCATGCTTAGGCATGGATCAGAGCTGACAGATCTCAGAAAGCCTTCCTCATCATGTGAGGAATGAACCTGGGAAGTGGAGGCACAAGGGAGTGAAACCCTTGCATGTCTCACTGGGAAGGGATGGCAGATTGGGCACTCCCCCCTCTCCAAGCACAATGATGTGGATTTCCAAGAGAGGCCTGGCAGGAGGTCTGAAGACCAAGAATAAGTTTGTGCAGGATGTCTGACACTGTGGTGCTCGCACAGGGTCACACTGATGGCTGGTTTTGGCTCTAGTCCACACTGACAGCTTTTCCTGAGACAGAGATGTGTGATTACAGCCCTCTGAGCACCTGCAGCACAAGGAACTCGGTGGTCTCTCCAACCTCATAAAGAAGGACATGGCAGGGCAAGGCAGTCCCTAAAGAGGCTCCAAGACAGCTGGAGGGAGACTTTGGACAAAGGCCTGGAGTGACAGCACCAGGGGGAATGGCTTCCCACTGCCAGAGGGTAGGGTTAGAGAGGATCTTGGGAAGAAATTCTTCCCTGCGAGGGTGGTGAAGCCCTGGCACAGGGTGCCCAGAGAAGCTGTGGCCGCCCCATTCCTGGATGTGTTCAAGGCCAGGTTGGACAGGGCTTGGAGCAGCCTGGTCTAGTGGAAGGTGTCCCTGCCCATGGCATGGAGTGGGACTGGATGTTTGTGATGGCTCCTTCTCACCCAAACCATCCTGGTCAGATGTGAGACGCTAATCTCAGAGAAAATTTGCTCAAAGCCCCAGAACATCAGTCCAGCTCTCACTGAGGATCCACTTTGCACTTCTCCGTTCTTGGAGCCTCCCCAGGAGCAACAGCAACATGATCATCCATGTCAAGTACAAACACTGGAATTGCTAAGTGGAATCACACTTCACAGTAATCCCTCCAGTCTTATCTAAAACCCTGTTCCTCTCCAAGCCTCATCCAAACCCCAAAAGAGACAGTTCAGACTGTCCTTTGAATGTCTCCTACAGGAATATCAGGAGAAGAAAAACTATCATTAGTTATAGGAGCAGCCTGACTAGTTTTTGGAAGGAATTCTATGACACAGTAAATGCCTGGACTAGCTTCAAGTCTTAAGTTCTGAGTTAGGAAGACTTCTTTCTTCCAGAACAATTTTTAGTCACTCTTTCATAGCTGATGAAACAGCTCATGTGGGTAAGAATGGCCTCATCCTGTCAGTGTCTTGGCTGCAGCACAATTTCCAGCCCAGCAACACTGGAAATACGAAATTCCATTTTTTGTTTTGAATATGTGACCTTGCAGCTTCAGTAACACCATTTTACATGGGTTAGGAAGAAGGCTGAGGGAAGGAACACACCCACCACAACACACAGCTGTGGCGGTGTTCATCATGAACTCCCCATGTCCATGGGCCATGCAGGCATTGTGGGAAGCTGGCTGCCCTCTCCTCTGGGTGCTGACAGAAGTGGACAAGCTCAGCCAAGCCACCAGTGCTTTGCACTGCTTGAACAGATCCTACATAACCTCCCTCAACATCTGCCTTTGAAAGGGTCCCTTATTCCCTGGTTTTATTCCCTTTAGGCCCCAGACACACAGCAGCTCCCCTGCTCTGGCCCAGCACAGGAGCAGTGAAGCTCTGGCTCACCGTGCTGCCCTCCACATGGCCCGTTTCTCTGCCTCCAGAGCCCGGCGTTCTGCTGGAGACAGCTCCTTCTCCTGCCCGCTCAGCAGCTCTGGGCTCTGCATCCGCAGCCGCTCCTGGTGCCGCCGCTCAGCCTTGGCCGTCCGCACTGGAGCCCCGGGATCCGCCATGCCCAGGAGTGATGGGCTCAGCCTGGGCAGAGAGAGAAGCGGTGACAGGGAGGCTGCCTGCGGCCACCACAGCTCCCTTGCCTGGGAGTGGCGGCTCCAATCACCTGCTCAGTGCCACATCCACAGGCTGCCGTGGGGTGTGGGAGGACACAGAACACAGGCAAGTTTCTTGTAAGGAGTTTCTGGCTGGATGGGGCTTGGACTGACTGTCCTTGGAGCAACCTCCGAACAGCAGGGGGGTGAAACCAGATCGTCTTGAAGGTCTCTCCAACCCAACCCATCCAGGGATTCTCGGAAGTTGGGTCTTCCTCCACCAAATCCTTCCTTTGCAGCCCCTGGCTGCTACAAAAGGAGATACCATCCAGCCCCTGCCCCAGCTGCCCCACTCACCCTGACATGGAGTTGGTTCTCTGCTCAGACTTGATCCCCTCTTCCAGGGAATTCCTCTGTGAGCTGCTGTTCTCACCGTGCTCCAAGGGCCTGGAGAAAAGACCCCTCTGAGCTGCAGCACCACAGGCTGCACACCCAACGAAGGGTGGGACAGGTCCACCCCCAGAAAGCAACAAAGGGTTCAGGGTGAAGTCACACCCCTCCATGGCTTTGCTCAGCAGCTCATCCACCATTGCTGTGAGCATTCCTGTGGGGATCTCCTAAATGTCCATACTGGTATCAGAGCCCATTTCCTGCAGCAAGAGGTCAGCCAGCCACTAACACACACACACACACAGACAGAAGTTTTTCCTCAGTTTATCTAATAAAAATATTTGCTGGGCTTTCTTTTCCTCCAGATCTTACCCTTCAGTCCCGGGAACTTGGACCTCACACTTGGGTTTGTTAGATGTGGCACAAAGGAATTGCAAACAGAGGAGCCCAAGAAAGATTCGCCTTGGAAACACTAGTCACCTGATCCTGATTTTATACCTTCATTAACAGATTAATTTGATCATTACAAGTTCTTCCACGAGATGGGCCATGGAGCTGCTCTGAGGGCTGGAACCTGGCTGGGAGAGCTGGGGGTGTTCAGTTTATAGTGACACTCAGCCCTGATTTTTACTGCTCAAGTTTATTTTAATTAAATTTCAGTTTCTCTCCCAGCATGAGAAATATTTCAAGAAACACAACTTCAGTCTCTTTCACTGCCTCCCCTGCATTGAAGTGTAAATAATAAGCAACTGAAAGTCATCTGATGGATCCAGCCTTCCTGTTCTTCAGCATCCCGTGTTTCAGTATAAAAACAGGAAGGAAAAGTGGGATTTCCCAGAGAATCAAGGAGCTGCATTTGAGTGCTTTCCTCCTCGGAGCTGCCTCAGCACAGAAGGGGCAAGGAAAGTCTCAGGGCATCATTATGTGAGAAGTTCTTCAACTGAGACTGGCCAGAAAAACAGAGAGAAATGAGACTCCACATGCCAGGGTGTGTTCTGCCACTGTGACTGAAAAGTGTTTGTGGAGAGGAGAATGTCTGTCCCAAACACTTCGAAGACAGATAAGGACAGCTTCAGCTTCACTCCAGTGCATTCTTCGTTTACCTGGAGCCTTTGAGAACCCTTTTCTCATTCTTTTCTCAGTTCTATGCCCAAGAATTAGAAAAAAAACCATCAACCTGGAGGCCAAGTTCCAGAGAAGCCTAAAAAATCCCCAAACCTGTTTTAGCATCACTTTATCATTCAGCTTATCTTGAATCATCTCTCTGTAAAGATCAACCTCTCCACATATACTTGGGCACAGCTGAAGGAGCTGTTCCCAGACAAGAGCAAGCTGGAAAACTTGGCCTCTTCTATGCTGAAGAAGAAATCTTGCCCAGCCCTCTTCCCTGAGAATTCCTGGGACACCTCTGACACGTGCGTGGTGCAGGGCTGCCTGTGCTCCTGTCTTACCGAGCTGCTGGAGCCTGGATGCTCCTTCCGTTCAGCCTCTCGACCTTGTACTCGACGCCTTCGATGATGATGCTGGACTGCACAGCCTCAGGCACCTGCCTCACCTCCTCATCCTCCTCGGCTTCCTCCTCCAGCAGAAGGGCTCGCTGCTGCTGCAGCTTGCGGGCTGCCAAGGGAGACAGGAGCCAGCTGACACCACAAAGCATTCGCTGAACCCCCAAGGATGGGACCTCTGGGCAGGTCCTTACACTGAATCCCCCAAGGACGGGACCTCTGGGCAGGTCCTTACACTGAACCCCCCAAGGATGGGACCTCTGGGCAGGTCCTTACACTGAACCCCCAAGGATGGGACCTCTGGGCAGGTCCTTATGCTCCTCATCCCTGCAAGTCTGGGCTGGGTTCAGTCTATTCCCTCTCCATGGACACCTTTGTTCCTCCACACTTCCACTAATGCTTCAGATGAAACAAACTGCATCATTTCCTCAGTCCTCCTTCCTTTATCCACCAAACTTCCATTCCTGGACACTCTAGGGGCAGATTTCCAGCAGCTCCTCATGCCCAGTGTTGTCATTCTCAAACTGGAAACTGAGTACAGTCTCTTCTGCCCTTTTCCCAGAGGGAACAGCCCTGGGAGTCTGCATCTCCCCACTGGCCTTCTGGAGGAACCAAGGCCTGGGGTGATGGGTCCCACACATGGCAGTGGCCCTGGGAACCATTATGCTGGTGAACACAAGTCACGAGAGGGTCAGGAACACGAGGAGACAGAGAGCAGGTAGCTCTCTGAGGCAGGTGTGCTGCAGGTTACCAGTCCCCAGGGGTGTTCCTCAGGGCTCATGCCTGGGACCAGTTCTGGGCAAGATTTTTATTAATACTTTTATCTGGCTGTGAGAGCTGAATGCAACAGTAACACTTTGCTGATGATGCCAAACTGGGACGTGCTGGTGACTCTCTCAAGGGCCATGAGGCCTTGCAGGAGGATCCAGACAGGCTGGAGCATTGGGCAACCATTAATGGCATGAAATTTAACCAGAGCAAATGCCAGGTTCCACAGCTGGGACAGCACCATGCCAGGTCCAGGTATGATTTGGAGAGGAGGGGCTGGAGAGTTCAGTAAAAACTCTTTTTTCCACTTCATATTGTTCCTCATGACCTTCTAAAACAACTCTCAAACAGGAGGAAATTACATCAAAAATGAGAGCAGCAATTTATCTCCTACTGCAAACCTAAAGCAGCACAGTGAGCACTGAGAGTCTGAGAGCTTCTGCTGCCAGTTGTGAGTGAGGGTGCAGCTGGCACAGACTCACTGTCTGCAGTGGCTTTAAAAATGTTACTGAAGGGCTTACCAACGGCAGACATAGAGCTGCTGCAGAGAGTGCAGAGGAGGGATATGGGAATACTCCTAGGGCTGAAGCCCCTCTGCTCTGGAGACAGGCTGTGAGAGCTGGAATTGTTCAGCCTGGAGAAGGCTGCAGGGAGAACTTACTGCAGGCTTCCAGTACCTACAGGGGCTCCAAGAGGCCTGGAGAGGGGCTTTGAACAAGGGCCTGGAGTGACAGCACAAGGGGGAATGGCTTCCCACTGCCAGAGGGCAGGGATGTTGGGAAGAAATTCTTCCCTGTGAGGGTCCTGGCACAGGGTGCCCAGAGCAGCTGGGAGTGTCCAAAGCCAGGCTGGATTGGGCTTGGAGCAACCTGGTCTAATGCAAGGTGGCCTTTCCCATGGCAGGAGGTAGGACTGAGTGAGCTTTAAAGTCCCTCCAACCCAAACCATTCTGTGATTTCATGATAAAGGACACCCTGAAACTACAGCACTTCCACCAACCCAGAAAGCATCAGTGCAGCACCCACAGAATTCTTCAACATTCACTTACTTCAAATTATTCCCAGGCCTTACAGTAACCACCCATGGGCTTCTGGAAGTGCTGCATTTCCACGGGAAAGGAATCACTTAACAGGACAAATTTCTGTGCACATATTCCTATGTACCTTCCTCCTCTTTCATTTTCTTCAGGTCATCCTCACCCACCAAGGACACACGCTTAGGAGGCTTGTCCAGGTGCTGCTGCTTCACCTCAATCTCAAAATACTTCTGCCTCTCACGGAAGGACCTTTGCTCAGGGCTGTGCTGTCCCCCAGGGCTGTGTGTGGCCATCTGCAAGAGCCACACTGCTGCCCACAGGCCACCCAGACACACCACTGCCCACGGGTCACCCAGGCACACCACTGCCCACCGGCCACCCAGGCACACCAGTGCCCACGGGTTACCCAGGCACACCACTGCCCACAGGCCACCCAGCCACACCCACTGCCCATGGGTCACCCAGCCACACCCACTGCCCACAGGCCACCCAGCCACACCACTGCCCACGGGTCACCCAGTCACCCCAGGCTGCCCATGGGTCACCCAGCCATACCCACTGCCCATGGGCCACCCAGCCATGGCACCCTCCCAATGTCACCCCAACCCTTACTCTGCCACCTGCCCCACACTCTTCTCCTCCTCCTCCCCAGCCCTCCCACACTGTGACCCCATCTCCCCATCCACAGCCTCCATGACTCCCACCTTCCTTCCAGCCCCAGAGCTCACCTCTGAGGCCATTTTGGTGTTTTCTGTGCTGCTCTGACCAGACAATTCCTAAGAACAGAGATAAACAGGCATGTTCTAAAAAGAAAGTTTCCAGCCACTCCCCAGCCATCCTCCAGCCACGTGTCCCCAAGGCCAGACCAGATGACACAGGCTCCTGAAACTGTCCCAGAATTCGCACAGATTTAACAAGGTTTAGCAATGATCAGGAATGAGGATTTATGTTAAATTGAGGGTTAAACAGAACATGGTGTGACAACTTCTGAAAGGGCAGAAACTGAAAAACACACACAAAACAGGAGCAGGGGCTGAGCTAGAGCTGGAGGGGGTTCACAGGAGCTGGCGGGAGTTCACTCACACTTTGCTTACATCAAAGACAAAACCACCCAAAATTTACTTTGAAGAAGCAGAGATGCCATCAGAAAGAACGAAATCTGTAATAAACTGGGATGCATAACAAAATACTAGATGAGTAGAAGTACAGGGGGAGGAAACTGATCCACAAAATCCATCTGTGAACCAGGAATCCATAGGAATAAACTGAGAACTGCAAATGAGTTATGGAAAAGAAGAAAGTTTTATAATTAGACAAACTGAAAGGACCCACAAAAAGAGAGCAAGGAGATGACCTCTGGCTTTATCCAAACACACTCCAAAAACTAATTCAGAATTCAGAACTTGAGTGGATCGGCCTGAGCAACCTCCTACAACTTTGGAGGCATTTGAACAATGCTCTCAGGCACACGGTGGGATTCCTGGGGGTGTCCTGAGCTGGACTTGATGATCCTTGTGGGTCCCTTCCAACTCAGGATGCTCCAGGATTCTATGGCTCTTACACCCAAGGCTGCCCTATTTTGCATGGGGGACTGAGGCAATGACCTCCAAGGCCTCACCTAGCCCAGACTGTACCATGATTCAACTACATGGAGGGGAAAAGGAAGAGTTACAATGAAGATCAAAATCTATTCAAAAGTATTTCAGCACAGGTATAGACTGGCCCTGTTTGGAATTTCAGAGTTCCTTTGCATGAGAACAGCATGGTTGTACATCAGTACCCCAATGTCTGGGGAGAATAACAACGCCATGAGATTCCATGAGCTTCCAGGACCTGATACAGACAGGACTCTGCCAGGATGACCCATCTGCATCATGAACAGACTCCAACTTCCACAGGACCTCACAACATGTCCCTCCTCTACAGCAGCTTTTTTTGGAGGGAACAAATCATCACCTCCTTCCCTTCTCACCTCTGGCAGCTCGCACCTGTGCTGATGTTACCCCCAGCAGCTCGAGTTACCTGTGTCCCGAGCAGTGGGTGGGACAGGGGCACGGCTGCGAAGGTCTTGTAGGCCTGCTTGACATTGATGGGGACCTCGTCGGGGGAGGGTGGCGACGGTGGCGATGGTTTTTGCTACAGGGACAGACAGGAGGTAAAGGTGAGCACAGGTGGGGTGGAAAAACCCACACGGGGGAAACACAGCCCAGCTCTTGGCCCGCAGAGCCTGATGAGTGGAATATGGAAAGGAATATGTTAGGGAACATGTAAGGAACGTGTAAGCCTTGCAAAGGCTGCTCCTGAGCCTTGGGCAGGAACGCGAGGAGCAGGGCACTGCACATAGACTATACACAGCAGCACAAGGATCACAGCCCCATTCTATTGCCTGGATGGTGAAGGAATGGTACTTTTGGTGGCACAGGTCTTCACTGAGCTGATAAGAATCTTGTGACAGATCCTTTGGCCAAAGGCACATTGCTGTCCCAGTCCTTGAGGATTTCCACCCAATTCAACCAGCAAGTGCCTACCTGAATCAGGGTTTTTTTGGGCTAGAACAGGACAGCTACACATTGACTCTGACTAGGGCTGAACAAGATTCCCTCTAGTGGAAGGTGTCCCTGTCTTTAAGGTCCCTCCCAACCCAAACCACCCTGTGATTCCACAATCTGATCCAGGGATCTGTGATCTGGAGGAGATCTGCCTTTCACCTCAAATTTTCCCTTTGCAGAATTAAACTTACTGAGAAACATCTGACAAGCCCTGAAGGGACCTTCCTACTGCTTGTCTCTGTCTTTGCTGGTCCTTTCCTCACCCACGTTCCCTGTGACCCTTCCTGCCATGTCTGGGGGGAAGCAGCACTGGGGTCACCTGCTGAAAGCATCACAGAAATGTAAGGAGTGGGGGGCAATGACACCACAACCTTCCTTCTGCTGGAAAGTAAACCCCCTTTAGCTGTTCACTCCTCCAACCTTCCAGCTGCACTAATCCATTTCCAGGCCTTTCTGGTTTTTCTTAGTCCTACACTAGGGCTAAATTATGCTGTTTGATGATTCTCCTTCTGCATGGGCTGAAGGACAGCACAGTGAGATGAGAAGAGACTGTAAAATGTGAACCTTGTCCAATCCCATGGATCCTGTACAGCTGTTTGCCTGCAAACCAGGTCTCTGTTTTGGTATCACATTGTACAAGCTCCAGTAGGGAGAGAAGGGCTGGATTCATGGAATCTCACCCAGGATGGTTTGTGTGGGAAGGGACTTAAAGCCCATCC
This sequence comes from Aphelocoma coerulescens, assembly GCF_041296385.1. Taxonomy (NCBI): domain Eukaryota; kingdom Metazoa; phylum Chordata; class Aves; order Passeriformes; family Corvidae; genus Aphelocoma; species Aphelocoma coerulescens. The sequence continues at coordinate 168,569,312 of NC_091015.1, forward strand.
AGTCCTTCCTCTCTGCCGTGGGCAGGGACACCTTCCACTATTCCTTCCACTTTTATATTGGAGGAACACAGGTCTTCTGTCATGACAAAGACCAAATACCCGAATTTTTCTCTCCCATCAACAAACAGCCCCAGGAATATGAACCTTTCAAAACTAATCATTTTGCAAACCATAAAACCCATTGGCAGGATGGTATTGGCTTTTGTTCCAAGGTGCCAGACATCAACAAAGGTTCTGTAAGATTTATGTCTCCACAGAATTCAACATCTCACAGATATGGCTCTAAACCTGTATCTGGTCTGGGGATTTTGGCCACAAAAGCTTCAGCAGCGCAGACTCCTGGGACAGGGTCATGGAGCCATGGGGCAGCTGGGGAGGCCCAGAGAAATAAACAGGCTTCACTGACCTGGCTCTGCCTGTGAGGAATGTGGGCTCCTTCTCAGAGAGCCCAGACTGGTGCATGGACACCACCAGCCTTAGCTCAGGCACATGGTCATCAAAGCACAGAGTCACCTCTGGGAGGGTGTCCTGCCCCCACAACACTGGCACTACAGCCACCCAGGGCAGACACACGGCTTTCAGGGAGGAAACCCCAGGCCACTTACAGAGCTGTGGATCCTGAAGCATGGCTCGGGCTGCTGGAAGGGGTTGGGGCTGTCCCCCTCTTCCGCACTGTGTGAGGCAGCACTTTGTCGCACGCGGGAGAGAGGCTGAATGACGCCAGGCTTGGTCTGCTCATGCCAATGCCCCAGGACAGGATGGGGAAAGGCAGAGGAAGAGAAGGGGAGGGAGAAAGAGAGAAGAGAAATGAGCAGTTAGGGCAGTGAGGTGCCTGCCATGCAGGTGAATAAACAAATTGCAAATCCATGCACCCCTGCTCCTTTCCTCCACTGTGCTGCCTGCTCCAGCTGCTGGCAGGGAGAGCTCTTGGAGCCAACACCAAAAAGACTCAGCCAATGAAGGGTTACACAGGACCAGTAGATTACAGAGAAGGCCAGGACACAAGGAAGCACCTGCCATACCAGCAGCAGCTACAAGGGTTTGCAGGGTATGGTAAGTGTGATGAAGCTCAGAAAATGTGAGCACCAGGGATGGAAGTAGGGAAACATCAGCCAGGAATGGGAATGGGCAGAAGCTGTGGATGGAAGTGAACAAGACCGAGTCAGAGCTCTGACTAGAAATGCAGTTATTGGAGCAGAGGCAAGAGTCTGAAACTTCTCCTAGATGTCACCACCACTGCTGGATGTTGTGTGAAAGTCAACAAAGCATCTTCAACTAGAGAAAGTGGCAGCAGCAACTGGGTAAGCCAGCAAAACCTGCAGGAGGTGAAGCTGCGAGGGAAAACAGGAGTAAAAGCTGCAAGAACAGTTGTGTTGGGTTTTCAGATGGACCGTATTTAAGACCTGATGCATTTGTACAAACTTGAGGCAAAGTGGAGGACTGGAGGAGACAGAGTAAGAGCCAACAGGAGGAAGAGACAAGCTGCATGTGTTGGGGGATGCACAGGGACACCACAGTCAGGACTCACGGCAGCTGTACTCACTGATTTACTGTCATCCTGCGAGGTAATGAAGTTAATGGAAGCCTGCAAACAGAAATACAGGGGTAAATCTGGAGTCCACCCTGAACACCTTCAGTTTACCCCTGCCCTACTGCCCACCTTGTATGGGGAGCTCCAGGTCCCACAGAACCCCTGCCCCCCCATACCTGCTTCTTCGGTGAGGACAGGCCAGAGCCCACCTCCAAGAGCCTCTCCCAGCACCTCTGCTATGCAAGGAGGCCCTTGCAGCTCTCTGCACATCTCCAAACTCTGACCCCAGCTCTTGGATAGTCCTGGCCCATGGGCACAGCCCCTGCTCCTGGTCCCTGGGCACACCTCCAGGTTCTGGCCTGTGGTCACAGTCCCTGCTCCTGTCTCCTGCTCACATCCCCAGCTCCTGGTCCCTGGGCACATCCCCTGCTCCTGGCCCATGGCACATTCCCTGGGCATATCCCCACCCTCCGCACTTGCCCCCGAGCCCGAGCAAAGCCATCCCACCGCAGCTCCTCCCCAAAGCGCTCGCAGGTGCCACCACAGCAGTGACGCACGGGGAGCAGCCCCTCGTGCCTCGGGTGCCATCAGGGTGCTGCTCCCCCAGTGAGCCCCGGGGGAGCCCCAGAGGAGTCCCAAGTCCCCACGGGGACGTGGGGCCAGAGGAGGGGGCGCGGGCAGCGGGAGCAGCCGGAGCAGCAGCGCACACCGCACACCAACAGCACTTACAAAGCGCGTCTCCCTGCCGGCCAGGTGAGGAGGCCGGGGGGCTGCGGGCACCTGGAGAGGGGCATCGGCAGGGGAGAGAATGGGAGAGAAAACGGAGAGACTGGGTTTTCCGCAGGAGAGAAGCAGAGAGACTGCAGCAGCTGGAGCTGGTGGGGTCCCCACCACAGGGAAGCCCCTCTGCCCTGCTTGGCACACACAGATCCACCACAAACACCTCCTACCCCCCACCACCCCCTTGCAGAACTTGAGGCCAGGCATGACCATCACAATGCCAACTCAGGACAAAGGATTCCATTTCCCTCAAGGAATTCTCTGAAATAAGCCCATAAACTCCGGCTGGACTACAAGATATTGAAACCAAAGAATTAACATTAAAAATAGATGGAGCCAGAGAATAAGAGACAAAATTCCTCAGAGCTTCTGCTCTAGAGCAACAATCTGAAGGTCAAGACTCCTAACCCCCAGACAAAGAGAGATCTGGGAGTGTTCAGCCTGGAGAAGAGAAGGCTGCAGGGAGACGTTAGAGCCCCTTCCAGTGCCTTAAAGGGCTCCCAAGACAGCTGGACAGGGACTTTGGACAAGGGCCTGGAGTGACAGCACAAGGGGGAATGGCTTCCCCCTGCCAGAGACGGGATTAGATGAGATTTGGGTAAGAAATTTTTTCCTTCAAGGGTGGTGAGGCCCTGGCACAGGTTGTCCAGAGAAGCTATGGCTGCCCCATCCCTGGAAGTGTCCAAGCCCTGGTTGGACAGGGCTTGGAGCAATCTGGGATAGTGGAAGGTGTCCCTGTCCATGACAGGGGGCTGGGATGAGATTGTCTCAAAGGTCCCTTCCCACCCAAACCATGCTGGGATTCTGTGAAAACCGATCTCAAATAAAATTGGCGCTTGTGGTAAAAGGAAAACTTAAAAATAACCCAGCTGCTGTCAGAAATGCAAATAGGGAAACACAGCTAGAACAAAGTGCATTGAAATAGTTTAGCTGTAACAGACAGTATCTTCTAATCTTGCTGTGTTCCTGATGAAGACTCAGTTCTAAATGATCCAAGAACTGAGGGAGACAGGCTGAGAAGCAGCAGAAGACGGACTGAAGTGCTGCTCCTACTGCTTCCTACATGGTCCTGACCCTTCTCCTAAGCCTGTGTTAGCAGTCACCTCACCCCAAGGTGATTCTGTTCACCTCAAGAGCTCCTGTCCAGCTCTGAGAACTGAAATGATTCACTGAAGACCAGGGAAGTGCCAGAGCTGGTGGGGAGAGCAGCTGGAGAACAGCTGGACTACAAAATGAACGCAACAGACCCAAAATGAATAAGGACAGAGAACAAAGTACGAGTGGCAGTTCACTCCAGCCCCCAACATAAAACCCAGTAGTAGACAATGACTGTAAAGGGAAAATTTAAAAATCTATTTAAGTTCATTTAACTTCAAAAGGCCCAGCTGAGCTGTGACACCTCCTGCCATGGGATGGACAGAGGGATCAAAGACTCAGATATTGAAAAGGAAAGTTCAGAGATCATATAAGGAATATGAATGTCCAGGGAGAAAAGGTAACGTTTATAAAGAAAAAATAATCAGGAGTTACAAGAATTAAAGACACTTCCCATTCCAGAGGAAAACCCTCTGAGCAAGGAGCTGTAGCAATCACTCCCTGAGGGCAGGGTCACCTAGAACTGGCTGCAGCTGGACCCTCCTGCCCAACAGTTCACGTGGGTCACCTCCAGTGTCACACAAAGAACCAGGGGTCCTCTGCAAGCCTGGGCAGCAGTGGGCAGCTCTGCTTTACAGACCCAAGATCATTTTCCAAATCCTGACTCCTCCATTTCTTACTACATACCAGTTGCCAGAATTAAAGAATCTCTGCACAAGGCACTGGTGAGACCATTCCCAAAAAATTCACAACTACATGTTGTAGCCCCTCCTCATCACCCTGCAATTAAGTTACCCCTCAGAGCTTATTTATGACCAGCTAATTACCATCCTGGCTCTCTGAGACATTTAGAAGGAGGGAGTTCTTCTCTTGCTCTCTGGCTGCCTGCTGTGAGGGATCCCCTCCACCTTGAGGGTGTCACTCAAGAATGGAAATTGCCCTCAGCTACCTCTGTCCTTTATCCCTGAAGTGCCTCCCTGCCTTTCCCGTATCACCTGTCCTGGGGACAGTCTCACCTGTGGATTACTGGGAGAATAGGGGGTTTCACGCCTGGAATTTCCTGTCCCAGACTCGCCCACAGGAGCCTGAAAGAGAGAAGACAAAGCTCAAGACAAAGCTCGAGTGTTACTCTGCAGCAGGAGGGGTCTGTACACCCCAGGAGGTGTGGGACACCCTGGACATCCAGCGACGGCCCTTCCCCAGGGAGCAAGCTTAGCAGGGCCCAGCAGCACCTGGCACATGCCAAAAAACACCAGAAACAGCAAGAGAATGATGTTAAACATTGGAACCAGGACCATATCCCAGTGCCCTGTGAGGCCAGCTGGATCAGGTTACAGCCTCTGCCTCACAGCGTGTCCCAGGAATCCTCTTTCCTCACTCTTCACAGCACTCACAGGCAGGGTCACGGTGCAGGCAAACCTCCTGCTGCACAGACACTGAGCAAAAAAAGCCATTCCTGGCTGGAGGAAGACAGGGCTCTCCTCACTTCCAGAGGAACCTCTGGCACTGATGCTCGGCTGAGCCAGCCAACAGCCCGGCCCAAGAGCTGAGCAGAGAGCAGCGTCCCAGGAACCCCCTGTACTCTGACTGCAGAACGGAGGAGCACGTTTCAGAAGTATTTCAAATGCCTTAATGTAGAAGCAGGTCATCTGGGATTTAGGGAACTATTTAGGCAAACCTACAGTTCCCAGTCACTAATACCACAGCCACACACATGCTCAGTTGATTCAAGTCAGTCTTGGGCAACAGTATTTAGACAGACCAAGCCTAAAGTGACCTGAAGTTTATACTGGAGCACAGATTCCAGATACCTTGCTCTAAGCTCACCTGGCTACACACCTGTGGAACTCCTACCAAGGAACTGAAACACCTCCAAGATCACTATAGCTGAGGATTGGGTTTGTTGATTGGTTGGTTTATCCTCTGTGTATGGGGCTGTTTATGTGGGGTTGTTTTGCTTTTCAGACCTCCCAAAAGGCTGCTGAAAAAGGAAGAAGAGGAGAGCAACATGGTGCTCATCTGGAGGATGGTATCTTTGGATCTAGTCTGTGCTCCACCACAGGTTCCCTGTGCAACAGCAGGAACGTCAAATACAAACAGATTTCCCAGAGCAGAAAGCAAAGTTCTCCCTTGAAATTGCAAAGTCTTAAATCTACTGAATAGTGTCCCTTGGAGGAGCAGCTCCTGGGCTGCGGATCAACTGTGCTTTTCAGATGTCTAGGAAGGGCTGTGTTCAAGCCCAGGAATGGAAGTGTGGCACCAGCACTGATCTTCTACTAGTCCTGCCAGCTCCCTGCTGCCAGCTAAGCAGGCAGGGATGCCACTGCTCCCAGCCAGACCCAGAGGGACAGCGCGGAAGTCACAGATGCCATCCTGTCCCCTCAGCAGGGCCTGGCAGTGCATGTGCCGCTATCACCAGGGTGCATTAGTGGCTGGAGGATGACACACTGACCGCTGGGGACCGATGGCCCCTGTACACAGTGCTGGGGGCACACAGGTTGGGGGAACCGGCCCACGGGCGCCGTGCTGCCCGGCACCGGGGTTTAGTAGGGTGCAGTGGCTCGACTGTGTGAGTGCATGCCACACGCTACACACTGCTTGCCTTGGAGTACAGGCTGGTCTTCAGCACGCCCCCCCTGCCATAGCCCAGGGGGGGCCCCCCCAGGCCAGCCGTGCCTGTGGCCTTGCCCCTGCGGTTGGCCACCACAAAGGGGTTCTCACTGAAGGGGATGGGCTGCGAGTCGATCAAACACTCTGGCGTCTCTGGCAGCTGCTCCTGGGACAAGGGACACCCCACGGGGTCCTGCTTGTCTCCCTGGGGCTGTTCTGCCCCGCTCGTGTGCTGGCGGGGAGGTGTGGGGTGCCGGGGGGGCCTGGTTGCGCCTGCCGCTGGGTCCGGGGACACCTCCCGGCTGTCCCATGCCGTGGGCAGGGACAGCACCGCGCAGTCACCCTCCATGCTGGAGCTGGGCTTAGCACACTGAACAGGCTGAGAGGAAAACAGAAGGATCAGAGAGAAATAAGGAGAACAGAGTAAAGAAGAGGAGGGAGAAAATACAGAGCAGCTGCTGAAGGACAGGGGAGAGAATTCCAGTGCTAATGCCCACACACCATCCCGACCCTCTCTCCTGCTCTACCACCAGTCTGTGACCCCCAATGTCACTTCCAGGAGAGGACCTCGCCATGCACACATACCCTGGGGAACTGACAGATACTCCCTGCGCTCCTCCAACTCACACACATTCCTGCAGCTGCTCCCCAGCCAAACTCATTTCCAGCACCTGTACAAGCACACGTTCCCCCCCGCTCACCTCAGCACACAGAATCACAGAATAGTAGTTGGGGTTGGAAGGCACCTCTGGAGATCATCCAGTTCAACCCCCACTTCACTGAGCCCCACCGCCTACAGCCCAGCCTCTACTGTCACCCCAACACTGCCACACAGTCACACAACACCCGCTCCCTGCACTTCCACCACACCTGCACAGGTGAACATGCTCTAATGGCCCCACTGCACCACAACACACCCAAAACACCAGAGCTCACTGCAGCGGACAGAGCACAGACCCTTTGGGTGGCTCTTGCTGATGGCAGGACTGAGGCAGTCCCAGCTCTGTTGGGGCCCAATGCACACAGCCCAAATGAAGCCCTGACCCTTCCTCTTAATGCCATAGAAGAGAGTTTGTTACCACAGCCAGAGCCTTCCTTAGGGGAGCAGTGAGAATCAGAGAGCAAAGACCAAAGCTTCCATCCAAGTGCCTCCAGGGAGCAGAAAGACCTCTCCCGCTCAGAGCACATTCTTCAGGTCCTGTGTCATGGCAGTGGTCACCAAAATAGCTCTCAAGGGTGGGCTGGTGACTACAATGGCAGCTGGGAGGCTCAGGAATTTCAGAGGCCCTCCCTTAACCCCCAACCCAACCTCTGTGGTTGGCAGAGCCCTGGCTCATATCGTGTTTCCTCATCAGTGAAGCCTGTGCTACCCTGAGAAATTCTGCTGTTGTGGCTACGTGATTTTTCAGTGTAAAAACCCTACTTCTAACCACTTTTCCCCAGAGTGCCATAATGCCTGACAGTCAGTGGGGAGCCTCAATCCCTGTTTTGCTGTTGGACCCGACTGGAACTGGGCTGGATCTGTGTCTTGCTGTGAGCTCCAGCTCCTGCTGCAGTGTGTCCTGGTGAGGGATTCCTCGCTCCCCAGCCTCACTGGGGCCATTCCTGTCAGACAAGCCACAATTTCTATTTTGGGTGAGCAAAAATTTAGGCAATGCAGCGTGCTTTCCCAGCTTGCAGACAAGACAGACGTGCTACCCTGCATCCTCCCTGGCACTGAAAGAAATCCAATCTTAAATCCGATGAACAAGTGAAAAAAAAGAATCAATGGCAAGAAACTGAAGAGAAATAGATTCAGAACAGAAAGCACGGGTTGCTAATTAACTAACCATGGTGACCTGGTACTGGGATATGTCAAATCTTCTCCATTTCTCATAGTCCAGAAAGCAAAACTGGACTTGAATCATTTTGCTGTGATCAGTCCCTCAAAGGTCTGGCTTTCATTCCTGTTCAATGCAGAAGATAGAGACTGTAACAGCTCTTTGACTTCTGTAAGGGAAATGTCAGAGCCACAGAATCCCAGGATGGTTTGGGTGGGAAGGGACCTGAAAACTCATCATGTTCCACCCCCTTGCCATAGGCAGGGACACCTTCCATTAAACCAGGTTGCTCCAAGTCTCATCCAACCTGGCCTTGGACACTTCCAGGAACAGGGCAGCTACAGCCTCTATCCAGATGCTGCAGTGCACTGGGTGCAAGGCCGAAGAGCATCACTCAAACCAGCATTCCCAGGCTGCTTCCAATGGGAGTTTTCACTTTGGCTTAGAACAGTGGACAAACAGAACAGGCCTCTCACCAGCCTTTGTTAAATCCTGCTCACAAAGGGACCCAGATGTAGCAACACAGATCGATCCAAGACAGACAACCACCTGCTCCCTTCTCTGGGGACCATTCTTGGAGAATCCTTATGACTAATTCCACCCACAGTTACAGTGGTCAGTGGAGAGATCTACACCTCCTGTTCCACAGTGGACAGATGGACCTGCACCTCCTCCTGCTCCACATCAAGAAAAGATCTTCGTGTCCCATGGTGAGGACAGGAACTGTTCCCTGCAGCTCCCTCACGGGGAACTATGCAGCAGTAAAAGACACCCAGTCACTGTTTAGAGGAGAACGTACGTGGTGAGAATTGGCCTGGAGGCAGGAAGAAAGAGAAAACCACAATGGGAACAGGGCAAGAGCACCAGTCCTCTGGAGGAGGTTGTCCAGAGATAAACGATCTGTTACTGACCTGCCTGCTCTTCCACTGGCCAGACTGATCCTGGCTGAGTCTTCCAGCAGTCACCTAACAAGCCAGGGCAGCTCCTGAAAGACCACCAGAACTTCCCTCTCCCTACACCAGAACCTCCCCGTCTCCATGATCCAGGCAGATGTACTTTTCAAACCAGAGCAAAGACAGGGTTAGTGACAGCTGCACAAACATAGGCACCCACGGACCCTTCCTTGTGATGGGACATTTATAGATGCCGCCCATCACCGTGGCATTCCAGCATGCTCAGCCCCACATTCCCGTGCCTGGCATTCCCAGGCTGACACCGGCTGCAAGGCACAAGCCCCACAATGCTGCTCTGCTCTGGACCACACTCGAGCTGTCCCGCACGGAGGCAGCTGCTGCCTGGGGCTGACTCTCCCCCTCTTCCAGCTCCTGAGTTACACTCAGAGATACTAAAAATAAACCTTTTCCTGATCCTGCTTTTTTCTGTGAACAGCAAAAGGGAAAAACCAAAACCTGGGAAGTGTGGGAACAAAAGGAGGCAGAGCTGGAGCCAAAGCAGAGCTGTTATTGGAGTAAGGCCTGGAGTAACAGAGGAAAGGGAACAGGAGAGGAGACCTGTCTGCATGGAATGAGATGGAGACAGGAAAAGTGAAAGGGATGATCCTGAAACACCGGAATGGGAATGCAGAATGGGATGATGACAGCAAACGGAGATCTTGCTGCAACAGGAGGAAAGGAAAAAGACTGAGGATGTGTGAAGGAGCAGGCAGAAACCCAGTAGAATGGGGGTGATGCAGGAAAGATAAAAGGAAGAAAAGATGGAGAGGTGAGATTTTAAACAACACAGGAGAGAGGTAAGTTTGTAATCTGTGAAGTTTGTGAAATCTGGAATTTCTCTTGGCCACTAAATATGAGGGACTGCCAGGCAGGACACAGGGCAGGAATGCCCACGGCAGGAGTCACAATACACAACATGATACACGAGCCACGGGGCTCGATCACGACACACAGCCACAGCCACTTCACCTTCTGCAGGCCTGGGGGAATCTTGGCTTTAATAGAATCTCAGGGTAGTTTGGATTGGAAGGGACCCTGCAGACCAGCCAGTTCCACTCCCTGCCATGGGACACTTCCACTAGACCACCAGTGGTAGACACTTCCCCGAGAGGGATGGCTCCAAGCACTGTCCAACCTGGCCTTACACTTTTCCTATTTTCAATACTTTCAGCAGCCTCATCCCTCCTCTTTCCTAAACACCATCCCACCACGGATTTACAACTGAGCTGTGCACACAACACTGTCATCACTGTCTCAGGAAGAATCTTTCTCTCCCTCCTTGGCAGCTTTTTGGAGCCTCTTCCTTCCACAACAAATCCCTGAATTCTCCCACTCACAGCCCCTTCTCTCCCACCAGGCTGTTTTCTTCTGCCTTGTTCCCAACTCTGCTTTTTGGAACTTCTCGAACTTTGCCTCTTCCCTTCCCAAAAGGCAAAGCTACCTGGCTCTTGCTCTCCTCATTTTCTTATTCCCATCTTTCTTTTGCAGCTACCTGCTGTTTCAGTGCCTGAGTCCCCCACAGTTCTGCTTCCCAGTTTTGCTTTGCAAAGGATGCTGTCACATCCCACACCATGGCACAGGTGGAGGGCAGCTAAAGGAACCACCATGGCCTTCTCTGTTGGGATCCCCACCTCCACAGCCCCTCACTGCCTCCCCTGCAGGGACCCCTACCTCCACAGCCCCCCATGGCCTCCCCCCACAGAAGCCCTCATCCCCCACTCACGCCACGGTTGCCTCTCTGCAGGCCACTGCTGGGCAGTGCTGCCAGGGTCCGGTAGTCCAGGCGCAGGGGTTCACTGGGGATGTTCTGGAGAGGGGTAGAAAAACATAAACACCAGGAAAGGTCAGGCCCAAAGTCAACTAAATCAATGAGAAAGACCAATAAAAAGGGAACCACCCCAGTAATAACCAGGCCTTATCTCCAAACTCGTCAGAGTTCCCACTGCCTGGAAAAAGCTGGAATTGTTTGAAACACAACCATGTGAACTCACGGCAGGAGCCAGGCTTGAGAAACCCTGCAGAGAACGTGTCACTGTGGACCCCTGGTCACCCATTACTGCTCAGATCCCTCCACTCCTCCTGCCCCCATGTCCACTTCCTTATGGAGGAGAGAATGTGCCATACCTACCCGTTTGCTCCAACAGCATCCAGAATGGCTGGATCTGGACATGTTTAAGAAAGCAAGTCTCCAATTCCTCTACCGTTTCTTTTTCCAACCTTAACTCACATTCACTGTACAACTTCATTCAATTTTGCTTCCCATGTGTTGTCTTTCTAAGCCTAAATAGAAGCCAAAGTTTCTAACCCAGCCCCTGTTTTCCTCAATCCCTTACACGCTTCTTCAGTTCTGATCTCTTATCCCCAAAGCCACATCCTTTTAGGGGAGGGAGTGGAAAACACAAGCTTTGGGGAACAAATTCTTTTTGGGGATTTCTCCAGTCTTCCAGTCTAGCTGTAGCCCTTTTCTGGGACTCTCCAGCCCTTCCCCTGTGCTGCTCACCTCCGCTTCCTCCTCAAGCTGCTGCGTGGCTGCCTCCCGCTCCCTACGCATCCGCTCCTTCCACGGGACAGAACGGAGCCAGAGCAGAGAGACAAGAGAGAGGCAGAGAGGTCACACATGCTGGGCAGGAACTACTGAGGGAACAGAGATGCAGTGCCAGCACGAGGAGAGTGGGAGCAGAACCCCAGCACGAACACTGGGACTGGGGAAGGAGGAGCTGGAATTTGGCACTTGCATCATTATCACCAGCAGAATGGACAGGGACAGAACAAGATGATCTGGGTGCCACAGGTGAGAGGTGAGAGCAGGTGTCCCCAAGATCCTCAGCAGGGACAATCCTGGGGAAAGTAAGGAGAGCTACAGTGCCCCCAAGCATAAGCTACACCAGCACCAAGGGAGGGGAGGAGTTTGCTCATTGCTGGAAGAGACACCTCGATGGAGCACAGACAGGACAGGCTGGAAGGGAATGGAAAAACAAACCTACAGAGCACAGGCCTTGCTGGCTTATAGCATCACATACAGAATGATGCAAATACGAATGGTCTTGGCACAAGGTCAGCTCAGCACCAGCTGTCAGCCCACAGTCACTCAGCACTGCAGGGACATTAGAGAGTGACCAGTGACTAATCCCAAAAGCTCCAGCCACAGGCTTGCTCCCAGGCTGCAAGAGGAAGGGAACAGCGCGGGACTTGTCCTAAGGACTGATTTCTGTGCACTGATATTTCTATGACTTGTCACCCAGCACCTCTGGGCAGAGCCAGGCCTGGGGACAGCACAGCAGCATCCTTCCCTTCTCTTGTCATGGAACCCTCCCAGCTGCTCCTCCCAAGCAGGAACCAGATGGTCCAGAAGTCCTGACACTGGGAGGATGGGAGGTGGAAGGCAGCTTAGAGGGAGTCAACTGAAAATTCTGCTGAGCACCTGGGCCCTGTTCTTAAACAGATTCCATGCATTACAGATTACCACTGTCCCACATCACCCCTTGACCTCCAAGCAAGAACATGCAGCATGAGAAGACACTAATGCTCTGGAGGATCACAACTCCCAAAAGGATATTCAGGGATCTTAAAGTTTATTCTGCATATGGTTGTGCTTGTTTTGGCCAAGAGTTCTCTGTAGGGTGAAGGTTCCAGGTGACACTAATCTGGTGCATGACTCTTCTCTGAGGTCATATTCTGAGGAGTGGCAGGGGCACCAGTCAGCCCAGATGGAGCTGTGGCACACTCCAAATCCATCTCTGACAATATCTGGGGAGGACCTGGGTTAAGACTAGAAAAATAACTACAGCCACAGAACCAGGAGAGAGCACCAGGAATCAGTCCACAGAGACTCGGAGTTACTGACACTTCTACTAGAAACTGAATTATCAGAGAACTGAAGGCAAGAGGTGTCAGCAGTGAGTGGGTTTGAAAACTTCTACCATGAGTAGAGCAAAGGAATAATTCCTCCCAGTTGTTCAGTTCACAGCCTGCTGTGGGCTGGAGACACGTTTGGTCTCTATTGCTCTTGTGCAAGAACGAACATGAAACATTGAAGAGTAAGAAAAACGGTCCAAAAATGGTGACAGAAATTACCAGGGATCTGGCACTGAGATGGGAACTTCCTTCAGTATTCCAGTGGCCACCAAGGAGTGCTGGCTCCATCACTGGGATAAATTTAATCATCAAAACCAGTTTTAGAGACATAATCCCAGATTCAAGGTTTAAAAGGCCCAGCAGAAAAACATGTCTTTGCCCACAGGCCTCAGGATCCCGGGAGGTCCAAGGAGCCTGGAGCATCCATTGCTGCCTCCTCCTGGCACACCAAGGGAAGTGGCACCAAAATACATCAGCATTTTTTAAAATGAGATAAGGCCAAGGCTACTTCACAAATCTTAAAGGTTTTTCTGGCGTTTTTTTGACCCAAATATTTTTAAGTCATCTCAGTATAAATTTTGGCAAAATTTTTCTCTACCTGAGCCTGGACAAATGCCACCTGTTCAGCCCGAGCAGCACAGTTCGGGGCCACACTTAGTATATTCACAGGTGTTAGGAATGCTGATACTGACCCACTGTATCTGAAGTCTCCTGGAATGTATTTAAATCCATATATCCATATTCAAATCCATAAACTGCCAACATTAAAACTGGCAGGAATACCCTTTGCTCAAACAGAAACACTATAAAATCAGGTTTGCTGAAACCACATCAAATCACTCTGAGCTCCTTCCCAGGCAAGGAATGAGGCATTTTATAGGAAAAACCTAAATCTGATCTGAATTTCCCCTGCTCTGGGCTGAACCAAGAGAACTGCTGAGGTCCCTCCTATGCAAATTATTCAGAATGGTTTGGGTGGGAAGAGACCTTTCAGGGTCATCTAGTCCAACCCCTGCAATGAGGGACGTCTCCAAATGGATCAGGTTGAAGACCATTCTGTAAGGTCATTTGACTTCCATCCAGAATTGCCAACCTCACCCTGCTCTTGTGGGGCAGCAAATGTAAACAAGCTCAGAAATTGCAACTGCAGAGAGAACCCAGAGAAACTTCAGGTGTGTCTGAACCGGAAACCTGACTAAACACCTGTAAAATGGACACACTCATCTGCCAGGAGAGAAGACTTCCCACTGACAACACTGAAGAATTCAGTTTTACCTCTTCTTCCAACAACTCTGACTGGACAAATTACCATTTTAAGAGGGATGACTGGAAACTCTAAGTCCTCAAGGGGCTTGAGTCTGCTGATCTATTTCTGTGAAATTCTACTTCTGTGAAACTCTCTTTCTGTGCAAGGCTGAACCAGTGGGCAGAGACACAAAACTCTCACAGCAAAGCAGAGAAATGACCATGTGAACTGAGGAGCATAAAGCTGTGACTGATTAGCAGCATCACTTCTCCACTCAGGGCAGCTCAGAGCTGTGTGTTCTCATCTTTGCTCACAAAACCTCTGTCAGTCACAGGGTGCTGGACAGAGAAAACAGAGTAAATTTGGGACTTCCAAGCTCATTGGCCATTTTTCTTGAAGCTGCAGCTTGGCCAGGAGGTACCAGCAGGTAACAAGGGTGGCCTTTGTGAATATCACAGGAGCATCACCAGAGAGGTGCACAGGGAGGTACAGCAAAGCCAAAGAGCAGCCGGGGCAACAGAGCAGTGCACTACAGAGAGGGAATGCCCAGAGCTCTGCCCCATGGCACTGACAACGGGGCAGAGATCCAGAACTCCCATGGCACTGACAACAGGGCAGAGCTCCCCCTGGCACTACAATGGAGCAGAGATAACCTGTGACACCTTCCTTGGGACTCACAGGCTTGGCAGAGCCACTGCCACGAACAGATTCTGCTACACAAATTATCTCTCACCACTTTCTCCATTTCTTCTCTCTCCCACTGAGTGGCTTCTCTCACCATTTCCATCTCCTAGGAGAGAGCAGAGTTAGAGCCACCTCACCCAGTGCTCTCTCCACACCTGCAGCATCTAGAACCTCATGAAGGTGTCACAGGCCCATCCTAGCGTGATCCTGATCCAAGTGCTGGGTCCTGCTGATCCCATGCCATGTGCACTGCCCATTACACTGCAGGCTGCATGCACCAAGGGAGACACTAGAAATTTCCAGAAACTGCTTTCACTCTGTAACACACTCCCAGTTCAGCCACAGCACACACCTTCTGCAGGATCTCCACCTCCTCGGGGCTCAGATCCCGGTCGATGGAGGAGATACTCTCCAGGCTGTTCTTGCGCCCAATGCCAGCAGCAAAAGGGTTTGCAATGATTCCTGGGGACATCTGCAAAGCAAGAGGCAAATCACACCTGGTGGAAGCCCACAGAGGGCCATTCCGAAAATTCCCTATTCCAGGCTCCCAGATACAGAGTACCAGGACAATCCCAACCAAGTCAGAACCAGAACTCTTTCAACAACTTGAAACCTTATTCCATAGAATCCCAGACTGGTTTGGGTTGGAAGAGACTTTGAGAGCACCCAGCTCTATCTATCCCTGCTATTTCAGCTGACAATTGTTCGAGGAATCTGAGGTCTAAGTAAGCTGAATTTAAATTGATCCAGGTGCAAGAAGCGGATAAAGGTGAGCAGGGATCGCATTCGTGTTCTACTGGAGAATACAAAAGCTGACTAGCTAAGCCTTGGAAACAGAAATCAGAGACGGCACAGGATTGCTCCAGGGAAGTTTTACCCTGTGGGGAAAGATGAATACCAGTTAAGAGCCAGAGCATTTATTATAAATGTAACACTGGCCAAGAAAAAATGGGCATAACCGAGTGCAAATGATCTTGAAAACTTTTTTTTCAGTGCAGTGCTATTGTGGGACTGTTCTGGAACCAGGAGAAGAAAGTCCTGAGGGACCACTGCTTTTCTGGACTGAAGACCCCCTCCAGTTCATATCATAGGTCAGACTTTGAAACCTGGGACCTCAAAAAACCAAAAAAATCTACAGCAAAAGGTTAGGAAAATCCAGCATTCTGTGAAGAAAGAGGTGGGATCCATGTGGTGGGATTCTGGTCACTCCAAGGGCACCTGCACTCCAGTCCTCACCTCGATGGCAGCCGCAGCCTTGGGGTCAAAGCCATCACACACCAACACGAGGAGCGCATCGCCCACACCGCGGAGGATCTGCACAGCTTCCGTGTGCGTCATTCCCAGCAGGCTCTGGTGATTCACCTCCAGGATCCGCATCCCCACCTTCAGGCGGCCATCCCGGGCTGCAGCCCCAGAGGAGCTCACCTGGAACGTACCGGGGAGTCACTGGAGCAGGTCAGAGACGATGGGAGAGCACAGGACCATGGAGGGGAAGGAGCAGACAGCACACACAGGGAACGGGGACAACAGCCCGCGGCTGCAAGCCAGGGGAGGCATCTGGAAGTAGTATGGAAAGGGCAGAAAAGGAGAAACCTGTACAGGCTGGTGGAGGGAACAGGTGTGGAAGGATCTTTTATGTGAGATAAAATAATGTGAATTTGAAATGTGTTGTCCCAAGGAAAGAAGCAGGTGAGAAGGAAAAGCTCTCACATCATGATGCATCGCATGGAAAGAGAAATCATTTTGTGGTGGGAGAGAGACACAATGGAAATGCAAATGAAGACAAACTAAGGAGGAAGGAGGCAGGGATCAGACATGCAAAGAGGAAGAAGAGGAAAAGTACCACTTTGTCTCTTGGTTACCAGAAATACACAGTGCAAATCAGAGGCAGGAAAACCCCTCCGGATAGGGCAGGTAAGAGAGGTTGAGGGGAGTAACACAGCTCAAGGGAGAGCAGGGAAGTTCAGAGTTTTGGTTCTCTGCAGGCTAAAACAACCAGTATTTGGAAAAACAGGGAGGGGAAATGGGATAAACTAACTCTGCACCATGACTAAACTGTGAACCTTCCAACCCCCAAATGCTGTAAGGCTGCAGGAGAGAAAACCAGACCCAATTATTAGAAATAACTGTCAGTTAGAATAATCCCAGGTTTTCTTTTCCTGCTGTTACAAATGTCCCAGGTGAACGTGCAACTGCCACTCAGAAAGAGGGAATTTATTCTCTTAACTTTAGAACTCAGATAAAACAGTTACATAATGACAAATGCTGAGTGTTCCCTTGCCTTAACAGCAACCAGTGATCAATTATCAGGGCTGACTGGCAATTATGGAGTGTCTTCAGCCATGAGGATCTCATACCAGTTTCTACCCCAAAAAAACAGGTAAAGAGGGAACCAGCGACACTAAGGTGAACAGCTGGAGTCCTCTTTGTCAGCAGCAAGACCAAAATGACACCACTTATTGCTGTGCTCCACTGCCAGCAAAGAAGAAGCAATAAAAACTTTTTGGGAAGGGTTGGGAGGAGCATAAACTGGTAAGTGTAAGTTGAACAAGAAAACGTGTTATTTGTGGGGGAAAAGTTATGTGAAAAGTACGTGTGACAAAAGCAGTCACTTAAAAAAGGAAAAAAGTTACACATGGAGTGCATGACACAGGAGAAAAGGTTACAAAATTCCTGAGGCTTTCCATGGAAGGAGGAAAGAGTTTGCATGTCTAAGTGGGCAGGAAGCCACAGGCACACAGGGACCAATAGGAATGTGGGTAAAAGGAAAGATGTGTGAGTTTGCATTATAGAAAAAAACACAAGAGAAGGAACACAAAGGCAAACAAAGGCAAACAAGAAATAAAAGAAGAAATTGTGTAGCTGTTGTAGAGGAGGAAATATGAAAGGACAAGGATTTGTCTCCTTTGCTGGAGGGACAATCTCCAGAACTGATGCACCAGTGAAAGCTGAGAGCGAATTCCAACAGCTCCCCCAGGGATCACCCTTCTCCTTGGCACTGCCTGCACAGCACCAACCTGCACGGTTACTGCTCTGGTACCTTGGAGATGAAGATGCCTTCATCAGTGGGATCAAACGGATTGCCAGCATGGCCCTTTGCTCCACCCCGGATGCTGATGCCCAGCTTCTCTCCTGGAGCTTTTTCAATGCATATTTCCTGGAAACACAGAAAAGTCTCCTTGTTTCTGGGCCAAGCTCAGCGGAGGGAACTCTCCTCCGAGCGACCACAATTCTAAATGCCCTGAAAAGGGCCTGAATTAGCCCCATCCCTCATCTGGCAGTTTATTCCTGTTGGTGAGGACCTGCCCTTTTCTGTTCATGCTCACATCTGATATCTCATCATTCTCTGACAACAGAGTCACCATGGCCACGGCACGAGATCCTCACCACTCCCCAGCTGGAGATGCACTTACAAGAGACTGGATTCTGCCAAAGGAGGAGGAAATTCCAACCAGGAGTCTGGTTGTATCCTAGTCCCAGACCTCCAGCCCGGTAAGAAACTTGCCTCCAGAAACAACCCTGTGTGATTCCCCCCCAGCCCTCTCACTTGGAACCCACCTGCATCCCAGGTGGAGGTGGGTCTCTCCGGACCACCATGGTGAGTTCCTGAGCATTGGAGAGCAGCGCATTCACGGCTTCCTGGTGGGTGGCATGGCGCAGGTCAATGCTGTTCACCTCCAGAATCCTGTCCCCGACGCGGAGCCCGCTGCGCGACGCCAGCCCCCGGGGAATGACCTGCGGAGAACCATTAACACAGCTAGAGAAGGGAAGCCCATCTCTCCTTGGAGATGTGATTGTGTCCCCAGGCATCCTCCAACACCCTGCAGGCCTGCTCTGACTCCTTTTCTGCAGACGAAGTTCCCTAAGAGGTGACGTATCTGGGAACACTGGTGAAGAATGAAGTGGGATGTGCTTTGAGGTGCATTTCTGCATGTTATTCTCATATTCCCAATTTACTCTGAACCAATCCTGTGCTGTTTTGCCATTATTTTGCCCATGACTGTAACCAGGACTGACAGCAATTCCAGTCTTTACCCAGTGCTCTACAGGGGCTCCTGAGAGCTACAGAGGGACTAAACCTATAACCAAACCTGTGTTCCTGGTGAAACAAAGGAGTCAGCAAGGAAAGGGTGAAACCTGTGAGCACATGGGCAAGTAGGGATGGCGGGAAAGAGTTAGTTAGGCTTTGAGAAGAGCAAATCCTGCCTCATTGACCTGCTGATGCACTCCAAGAGAAACCATGGGCACATGAAGGAATAGATCTGGCACGCATCACTCCTAGAATTCCCAAGCCCTAACAAGCCACAGGTGTCAGAGGAGTCAGATTTGGCATCCCCAAGTGACAAGAGAAGTCAGGAAGTAGAAAGGGCTCAGCAGGAATCCAGCATCCCTATTCCAATGAGCATGGATGTGCAGGACTGTGAGGGAATGGGCTGCACACAGTGGCCAGCCTGTGTGCTGTCCCTAAATGGCAAATGATGTCACCACTGGAATGGAAACGTGGGATCAAAGGACACTGGCCTGAATGCAGCAGAGCAGTTCTGGGTGTACCAGTAGTCACACACTCATCCCACTAGCCCTTTCCCAGTAATGACTGGCTTTCTGCAATGCCAGCATCTCCCCAGGACTAAGTAAAGCCAACATGAACTCAGCAATTTCAAAAGCTAACTGGGATTCCTCCAAAGGGTTCAGCATGGATTATATAGGTTTTTTTACATGCCCACAGATGGCTCCAGCAGCAGCAGCACATCCAGTACAACCCTTCACACATCGCCCTCCTACCCCTTTATTTCACAAATCCATCCTGTACGTCTGGACTCATCAAAATCCTTCACCTTAATCCCAATAATTCAACAGCTCAGGAACACTCAGGGCAGCTCTCCTGGGACTCTACCTTGGAGATGAAGACACCCGGCTCATGAATCCCAAAGGGATGACTGGAATGGTCACTGCCTCCGACGATGCTGAGGCCCAGGGGACCACCTGCTTTCACCAGGTGAATTTCCTTGAGGGAACAAGAAGCAGTGTCAAAGGGAATGAAGGATATCACATACAGACCACAAACACTGACAGAGCCAGGGAGGTGAACACTCACGGGACAAAGGGGTTCCCCATGTGGGACTCTGCAACCTGGAGAAGAGCTAGAATGGGGCTCCAAGAGAGCTGGAGAGGGATTTTGGACAAGGGCTTGGAGTGACAACACAAGGAGAATGGGTTCCCCCTGAGAGTGGGCAGGGTTAGATGGGATCTTGGAAAGAAATCCTTCCCTGGGAGGGTGGGAAGGCCCTGGCACAGGTTGCCCAGATAAGCTGTGACTACTTCATCCCTTTTTCAAGGCCAGGTTGGACGGGGCTTGGAGCAAGCTGGGATATTGGAAAGTGTCCCCACACATGGCAGGTTGTGGGTCTGGATGGGCTTTCAGGTCCCTTCCAACCCAAGCCTTTCTACGATGACTTCTCCAGGCTCCAATAACCCAGCAGGTTGGTCCCCATCACAACACCAATCTTTCAAATGAAACCCAGCAGGATTGCACTGTCCCCCATTCCAAAGCCAAGCTCACCTCGATAGGGTACTGATCCTCCAGCCCTTTGGAGAGGTGGTTCCTCTGCGGCACAGGCGTCTCCTCGGGCGGGCTGTCCCCGGGGCCGGGGGGCGGCGGGGGGGAGTGCATACGCACGCGGGGCGTGCCAGGCGAGTCTCCCTCGCCGGGCTGCTCCGCGCCCTCTCTCTCTACCAGCAGCACGATGGTGGGGGAGGCCGCGGTAAGCAGCGCTACGGCCTGATCATGCCTGGCTTCTGTCATGTCTACCCCATTGATCTAGAACAACCCGCAAACTCAGCGTCAGACCATCACCCCGGCGCTTCCCGGCATTCCAGCGCTCAGCCAGGCCCCTGAGGAACCCTGCCCTGCTGGCACATGGCCCCTGCTCAAAGGCCTGTGACCCAAAGCACCTTGGAACTCTCCCAGCTCCCTCTGACCTGGCAAAGGAACACAGGCACCTGCTCATTCCCACCTGACCCCAATCCCCTTCCTAGACAGCTTTTCTGCCCCTTTCCCATGTTCCCTGCACACCTGGTGTCCTGCAGCACCACTGACATGGTGCTCAAGGGGACAACGCAGGCCAGGTGTGATGTTCCACCTCCTGCAGCCAAATGTCTCAACATGGGAGAAGAAGAAACAGTGATTGCCAGAGCAGTGCCACAACACAAGTATGTGCTGAAGCACCTGCTGCCTTGACACTGAGCCACCTGCCCTTATGAGTCACCCAGAGCCCAGACACGGACACTGAAGGCACAATTTGATGGGTGACAAGACCTGTCACTGGTCACTGGGCCACTGGCTGCTCATGCTGGGCAGGGTCATGGTAGCCTGGGGAAGATGCCAGCTCTAAGGCATTAAAAGCGACCCCAGGTAGAGAGAGACTTGAAACAACAGAGAGCCTTTCCTACAAAATTAAAATTTAAAACAGACTCCTTAGAAACTCAAAGGACCGGAAAGGACATGACTGTTCTCCATGGATGTACAAGGGGGCAGAAACCTGAGGAGAGCCAAGCTGAGGGAACACAGCCAAAACAAAACTTGACAAGAAAACGTTGAAGCTGAAAATTAAAAGGCATCTAGTCATTAGCTTCTGGAAAAGCTTTCCAAACGAACGATGAAGACATGAAAACAGCAGCTGCCAAGATGGGGTTTGATCAGCTCATGAAATAACAACCTGACTGTAACAGTCACAGCAACTGGGCTTTGTAGCCCAACTCCCCGCTGCCTGATTCGCAGAAATATTGTTACTCCCCAGCTCCTTCACAGAGAGCAGTTTCTGGACTAAGCTGACACACACCATCTGACAGGACTGCGTCCAGCCTCCCTGTGACACTCCCAGCACTCACCCAACCTGCCCAGTCCCACCTATAGCTGTGGGTACTGCTCTCCTTAGGACAGGGAAGGAGAAGCACAAGTGGCCCTGTACTGTCCTGGGAACTCCACAGTGTCACCTCTGATGAGAGGACTGTCCCCAAAGAGACACCTCTGGCATGACCCAGAAGGATGTCAAGGCAGCAGCTGGCACGTGCCCGCAGGAAGAGGAAGGATGAAAGGGACCTGGGAAATGGCTGCTGAGCACAGGACACTGGGCATCAAGCAGGAAAGGTAATAAATTAACCACACAGGTGCACAGCTCTTAACGAAATGCAGGTAACAGATGAACGGCTCAGACACTCCGGGATGGATCCTTAATGCAATCACCAAAAGCAATTGCCCAAAGGAATCACTCACGTTAGTGAAATGCGACCAAGCTTGGCAACCGATTCGCAGAAGAAATGGAGATTATAAGGGGGTGTCTCAGCACAGGTCTTGTAGGAAACGGCCAAGTGGCTGCAGGAAGCTCGAAGGAGGTGTTGTGGGAATATGCAGCACTTATTATGGGATGTTTAACAGACCAGAAAGAGGACTGGAGGTGAGGAACAAGCACGGGGAAATACAGAGGGTGGAGAACACGAGGCTGCTGGTCAGTGCTGGTCTGGCCAAGCCCTGGGCCTGCTCTGCCTTCTCCCCACATTCTGTATGTTCTGTGCCAGTTCACACTGCTCTGGGTACATGTGTGAGAGCTACTGGTAAAATTCAAGCTGGACTAGCCAGCAAGTAGGAATCCAAAACGTGGGAAGACTCAAGAAGTGGCCCAGAAGCTGGATGAAAGGCTTGGGGTCTGACCAAAAAGCCTCAAAGACCTCGATGCTTGGGGCAGAGGCTGGAGACCCGCAGACATGAGCATTTACTTGAGTGAGTGAGGGAGCGATGTGCACGTTCCACCAGCAAACTGAACCCCAATGAGCTGGAGGGCAAGACCAGGGAGAAGCTGGCTGTTGCTCCTGCTCTGTGAGGATACTTGTGCTCAGGTGTGCACCTGTAAAGGTACTGCCCCCTTCCTGCCCCTGTGATCTGGAGCCAGCTGTGTCTGCAATGTGTTCCACGTTTGGAGTCTGCCCTTATCCCTGCTGATGGCTGCACCTGGGAGCAGGGAAAGCAGCAGCCACATGTCCAGGGGATTGGGAAGGGAGGATTCCTTGGGTTCTCTGATGGTTAACAAAAGCAACATGCAGGAGAGACTTGGCTCTTTGGTTCTATCACCACATCAAGGGCAAACATACTCATCGAGTGGGAGCAAGATGATCTTTAAGGTTCCTTCCAACCTAAGCCTTGCTCTGACTCTACGACACTACGATGACACCGCACAGACCTACCACAGCACGACCCACTCTCATTTCTCACATCCCCTCTGCTATTTTCCTGTCCCCGTCAGGATGAGAGTGGTCAGACAGGGTCGGACCAGAAGGGCATAGCGGTGCCTCCCCAGAGCAGGGACCAGGGCACAGGACTCCTGGAGTCAGAGGTGCATCACAGGTAACAGCCCTTGGTGCATTTTACCCAGTAATTCTCCACTACCTGGAAATCCTGGTGGCTCCCCAGCTTTGGGGCAGCTGATTTTCCATGGCCTTTATCTAGCTAGAGAGCAAGGCCAGCCATGCAGCATGGCTCTCCAGGGGGAAGGGACAGTGTCTGTCCTTTCCCTGCTCCACATGTTTCTCTGTGTGCCAGGGAACTATATTATCCTGGCAAATCTCTAAGGGGTCACACTGCCTCATTAGGACTTCACATGTCACCGACCACTATCTTAAATCTCCCCAGAGTCAGTTTTCTTCCCAGTCCCATCCCAAAAATCAGCTGCCCTTACCAACTGCTCCCAATCCTGCACTCTCCTTGCTAGACTCCCATCCCACAACTCCAACTCTCCAACACTCCCCCCAGCAGGTCCCTGTCCAGTGTCTTCCCCCACCAAAAAGACTCCCAACAAACAAAGGAATACAGAGAAGCTGGGAAGTGAGTGACAGTCACTGGGGAGTATTGAGGAGTGTTAACTCAGAGGGGACACCTAGGCTGGGCTCTTCAATCCATGTGCTCAAAGCTCCCTTTCTTAAAAGTCAAAGGAGCAATCCCAGTTCTCCTGAGGAGAAGTCCAGGAGGATTTAGAGCACAGGGGAAGAGCAGGAAGCTGTGCTGTATTTATTTTCTTAAGAAAACAGGAATTCTTTGGCAAAGTGAGAGCTGAGCAGGACCAGGAGACCATGGCTTTGGAAACAGGCCCTGACTGAGGGACCCATGACCTCTGTACCCAGCAAGGGTCCTCCCCTTCCCCATGCAGGTACAGGCAACCGGCACCCACATCCCAGAAATCATGGCATCTTGGAAGCTTTCCAATAGAACTGGGCAATTGCTGCTTCAAAAGATTGTGGTAAGCAGACTTGGAAGTGATGGCAATAGCCCTGGTGAGTGTTCTCCTGAAAGGTAACATGTTCCTGCATTCATCAGAGGTGAGCACAGGATCTGAACTTCAGTTGGTGCTCAGCACCAAACCTGTAGGGCCACACACTCCTCAGCACAGGTAACTAAGGGATGTCAGGACTAATGACAGCAATGCCTCATCCACGTCAAAATCTGGCAGAGGCCTGAACTCTGTAAGCCCTGAGCTCACACATCCCGTAAGGAATCCACTGCAAGCTATTACCAGGGAATTAGATCTGCTTTTCCTATGAAGCTGCCCATGGCTATAAATAGAGCTGCTGAAGCAGCGGAGACAGGTTTGACTTTTGAATCTGTTCTGAGATTTTTGTGTCCTTTTCACCACAGGTTGAACAAACCAACCCCAAACGATGGGCCTCAGTACCACGAGCAAATCCAAAATAATTCAGTCTATCTGGCATTAATCAGGGTCAGGGCTTGATTTTGGGGGGTGGGAAGCACTAGAAGAGAAGGAGAGACGCTATACCAGTTCAAGCTTCCTGCCAAGACACCAGTGTCAGACCTGGGCCTGAGCTCCACTAAAATGTTGTGCCTGAGCAAATACAACACAGCCCCAGCCCAGGGATAGAGCAGACAGAAGCCAGCACTGACAAGGCTGTATCAGTGTTTACTCACGCCAGCGCTGTGGTAACACGTGCTCTTACCACAGCTGCTGGGCCAGAAACCCACCACCAGCACCAGGATGTTGGAGGTTTCCCTCAGAGGCAGCATGCGAGCGTGGGAAGAGGGTCGGGAGGCTCAGGACAGGCTCCCCGCAGGAGGGGAGCGAGGACCAGTAGGCAGAGACATGAGGTTAGAGCAGTGAGAGCCGCACGGACAGGACGGGAGACTGGGGCCAGAGTTCCAAGCAAAGCACTGAGGTACCCCTGACCTGCTCCACAGCACCCTTGGGCAGCTCCTTCTGCTCCAGCCCACGCTGACCCTGCTACCCAACTGCACCCCAAAGGGCTCCCCCTCTCCCCGTGGCAGAGCCCCCGGGCTGCCACCCAGGCTCCAGAGGGACACCAGGCTGGGGCAGTGCTGCCATGTCCCCTCCCTCCACACCATTTCTGGGGAAAGCACTTGCATAAAGCATTTGGGGAAAAGGGAGCTGTAACTGCACCCACCACCAGACAGGGTACAACCACCCAAATTAAATGCTCTCCCAGAAGGTTCAGGAGCTGAGAAAAGGACCCCCAAAATCCAGCTCCAGTAACAGAGAAGCAGCCCCTGCACAAGGAAGGGCATGGAGCCGAGTCAGACCCTTCCTTGCACACTCACTCACCGAGATGACCCGGTCTCCGACGTGCAGGATCCCATCGCGGTGGGCTGCACCACCCTCTGCGATCCGGGAGATGAAGATCCCCTGGAGCACAGTCAGGAAGGTCAGAGCAGCCTGGGCTTTCCCTCACCTGAGCCTGGCTCTCCAGATCTGTTTCCAGACACCAGGCAGGTCTCGGTCCTCTCCTGTCCACAGACCCTTCCCCTGCCCTGATGCTTCCCTTTTGTTCCCCACTCCACACAAACCCTCTGCTCACAGAGCCCCTGGCAGCAAAGCCTTCCCGGGCCCAGAGCCTGGAATCTGTGCCAAAAGGGCAGTAGTAGGATTAGATGTCACTGGCAGGGATTTGGGAGCCCCAGCCCCCTTTGTTCTATAAATAAGGGGGAGAGGGATCTTGGACAAGGGCCTGGAGGGACAGCACAAGGGGGAATGGCTTCCCACTGACAGAGGGCAGGGATACATGAGATATTGGTAAGGAATTCTTCCCTGTGAGGGTGGTGAGGCCCTGGCACAGGTTGCCCAGAGAAGGCTGCCACATCTCTGAAAGTGTTCAAGGCCAGGTTGGACTGGGCTTGGAGCAACCTGGGATAGTGGAAGGTGTCCCTGGTCATGACAAGAGAATGGAATAGGTGAGGTTTAAGGTCCCTTTAAACCCAAACCATACTGGAATTCCATGGTTCCCTGACTTAAGAGCACCTGGCTCTCAGAGACCACCCGGACCACCAACCCAGGGCCAGGCTGCACTGCTGCACGCCTAGGGATGAGGAAGATTCGGGGATCCCAGGGGATCAGAACTGACCATGTCCCCAGCCCGGTAAGGAGTGGAGCCCTTGCCACCAGCAATGCTGAAGCCGAGGCCCTTCTCGTTGCGCATGAGGCAGGTGGAGAATCTTTCAGTGGCAGGCGCTCCCTCGGGACGCTCGGGGAAGCGCAGCCCCCCACGTCGCTCCCGCGGGCTGTAGTCATCCTCGGGGCGCAGGGGAGTGACGGTGATGGCATTCTCTGGCTCCACCATCCTTTCCCGCAGCACCGTCATGGAGACGGAGCTTCCCGACCCCCGCAGTGCTTCCACGGCCACGTGGTGCTCAGCACAGTGCAGGGACACGCCGTTCACCTAGACACAGAGCAGAGACAGCCCTCCCTCACGCACAGCCCTCACCTCAACACAGAGCAGAGACAGCCCCTCACAGAGCCCTCACCTCACACACAGCCCTCACCTCAACATAGAGCAGAGACAGCCCCTCACAGAGCCCTCACCTCACACACAGCCCTCACCTCAACATAGAGCAGAGACAGCCCCTCACAGAGCCCTCACCTCACACACAGCCCTCACCTCAACACAGAGCAGAGACAGCCCCTCACAGAGCCCTCACCTCAACACAGACAGAGACAGTCCCACACACAGCCCTCACCTCAACACAGCCCTCAACTCAACACAAACAGAGCAGGAACAACCCTCACCTCAACCACTGCTGCCTGAGGGAAGTGGCTCAGCCCTGCCACACCTGGGCCTCGTTCCCACAGGTGTGTCCAGACCTCTGGGAAATTTTCCTGCATTCCCATAGCACCTACTACCTGTCCCAGACCAGAGTAACCCAGGAAAGGCCTTTCCAGAGGAATTCTATCCCCACAGGGAGTTCTAAATTCCCTACACCTGTATCATCCCTACAGGCAACATCCCAGACAGATAATCCCCCCACCCAGAACCACCTCCACCAACAAAATTCAAGAAAAGTCAACACTGCTAAGGCCTACACAAGTCCCTCTTCATCTTCCAGAAGGGACATCCACCTCCTCACACCCTGGAACACCCAGAACTGTCAGTGTGACAGTCCTGCAGTGTGGGGAATGTCCCAGAGCAGATCATCTTGAGAGTGGCATGTAAGGGTAACCAGGGGATCAGGCCCAGGCAGCCTGGGGTTGTGACAGGCAGGTCCTGCTTGAGGAACCTGATCTTCCTCTGTGACAGGATAACCCGCTCAGTGGCTGAGGGAAACGCTGTAGATGTATCTGCCTGTACTTCAGCAAAGCCTTTGACACCATTTCCCACAACATTCTCCTGAGAAACAGGCTGCTTGTGTGTGAGCCAAAATGTTCCCAGGTGGGCAAGAGGCCAATGGGACCTGGCTTGTATCAGCCATGGTGTGGCTGCAGGCCCTGGACAGTGACCTCCTGTGCTGGGCACTGCTGGGGCTCTTCCAATCCTGGGGGGATGTTTGGGGTCCCCAGGAGCGGGACACTGAGGGGATGGAGCATGTCTGGAGAAGGGAATGGAGCTGAGGAAGGGTCTGGAACACCAGAGTGGCTGAGGAAGCTGGGGTAAGGGTTAACCTGGAGCAAAAGAGGCTTGGGGGAACCTTAGAGCCTCTTCCAGTGCTTAAAACAAGCTCCTAAAGAGCCAGAAAGGGACTTTGGACAAGGCCCTGGAATGACAACACAAGGGGGAATGGCTTTCCACTGACAGAGGGCAGGGATAGATGGGATATTGGGAAGGAATTCTTCCCTGTGAGGGTGACGTGGCCCTGGCACAGGCTGCCCAGAGAAGCTGTGGCTGCCCCATCCCTGAAAGCGCTCAAGGCCAGGTTGGACTGGGCTTGGAGCAACCAGGTCTAGTGGAAGGTGTCCCTGCCTATGGCAGGGGGTGAAATGAGATGAGTTTAAGGTCCCTTACCACCCAAACAATTCCCATGGCTGGCTCCCTGGGTCGGAACTTATTTTACAGGGTTCACTTTTGCCCTGCCCAGGTATGCAGAGCTCAGCCCGCTGGGGATGTATTTCTGCCCACCTGGGTCACACAACACTTCAGAGCTGGGCCAGAGTAAATGCAGAAGCTTATAAAGCAATAAAAGATTCATGGTAACATTAATTAAACAACTATCTCTGAGCCAAAGGAATTTTGTTTAGCTCTTACACATCTCCTAGTGCTTAATTTGGTCTAAAACACGTGTGATGCAAATCCATTCCCAATCATCTCGTCCCTCCACTCTAAGTACTCCAAAGCATTTGCTTTGTCACAGGAGTCGAGTCCTTACCTCTAGAAGCTTGTCACCAACACGGACCCCTGCGCGAGCTGCAGGACCCTCTTCAGACACACGGGAAATAAAGATGCCCTGGAAACAAAACCATCTATTATATGTAGAGCCCATTCCTTACCCCTTTGGAGTGCAGAGACCCCTCAGTCCCCTCAGATCCAAGGAGAGGGGTCAGTCCCTGGCCAGTCCTGAACCCAGAACGAGGGAACATGGCAACCACATCATCCTGCTCAGGAGCTGGGAAAAGGGAACAGAAACCTCATTGCAGGGCTACCCTGAGGTGACAAGGGGGGCAGAAACCCCACTGCAGGGCTGCCCCCAGGCGATACACAAGACCAAGGAATGACATATTAACCCTCTTCCAGTGGAACTGGAACATGACACAACTGATGCCACCAGGTGTGGAACAACCCCACACTCTGTGCCACAGGACACAGCTGGGAAGGAACCTGCTGCTCCCATGGCTGCTCCAGGTCAGACCATCCCAGTTCAGGGGCAGATGTCTGCTCGACCCCGTCAACCTCTTGCTTTGGGGGGATTCAGGGCTGCTCCCACCTGGCCCCAAAAGCCCACACAGCTCACACGTAAGGACGCCCAACCTCCAGCCACAGAGAACCAGTCCCCAAAAGCAGGTGCCTCAGCAGTGGCACAGCCCAGGTCTTACCTCATCATCCCCCTTATAGGGGGTGGAGCCCTTGCCCCCCGCGATGCTGATGCCCAGCCCCCCCGTCTGCCGCACGATGGTCAGTGTCAGCTGGAAGCAGAAGGGACAGTGGTTATGGGTCAATGCACCTGAGAACAAGGTACGACTCCTTTAATAAAAAATAGTAACTCCAAGTCATCTGCTGCCACACTGGGGGACCCATGGCACCTGTGAGTGAGCTGTGGCACCTGTGGGTGAGCCGTGGCACCCGTGGGTGAGCTGTGGCACTCATGCCTCAGAGGCACCAGCACCACAACGCATGAAACACACAAATCCCTCCCCACAGCTGAGTCCTGACCCAACAGTCAGCTTGCTCACGATGGGACACATCAGAAGGGGATTCCACCACAAAGCAAACTGGGCAGCCACGGACTGGGGCTGGATCACGGAACAGGGACAGTGTTCACACCACAGCCCGGCTCTACCATGGGGCTCCCCTTGAGTGTAATTCCATAAAGCCACTGGGGGATTCCTGGTCACCCCAGCTTAGTGTGCAGTGACAAGGATGGCACCTTGTCCAGAATACTCTGGATGGATACTTGGCTTTGTTGTATTGACAGAAATCAACACACAACTCCAAAACCCTATCTGCTCTGTCCAGATCCTCTGCTTCCCTCTGCCCTAGCTGCTCAGGATCACAGCTGAGCAATCCACAAGCTTCTTCTCCTTCCTACCTCCCACCTCTACGTACCCAATTATGCCCACTGCCAATAGTTGATCAAACTTGACCTGAAGCTGTTTCTTTTCAGGACACCAGCATGAACCATTCACAATGCCACAGTCATGAGAAGGAAGACAGGGAGCATGTGGTAGGATACAGGGAAAGGAACAGGATAGATAGGACTCTCTCAGGGCCAAGGACCAAGGAGCTGGTGAGGTAAGTGACAGAAATGAGCAGAGACTGCTGTAGAGAACCACATTTGCTGTCCTCCATGTCACCTCTTTGGAAACAAAGCCCAGGATGGAGAGAGGCTGCTGCAGAGATGTCAAGCATCAGTGTCAGCTCTACGTGGCCACAGCATGGGCAGCAAAGGGAGCAGGAGACTGCCTTCCAACCCTCTTTCACTTCGACAATGACAGAACCAACATCTTGTGGAGTTCCATATTCTGCTAAGTTTAAAAAAAAACCAAACCAAAAAAACACTGCAGGAAACATGAAACAAACCTAGGTGCTCTGCCAGTTCCTTTGACATCCAGTTAACAGCACAGCAGAATACTCTGGGATCTTCCCAGGGAAATCCCTGATTCTAGACCTACCATCAGTTCACTGTCTCTGGTGCAATAGCCAGAAACTGAACAAAATTCCAAGTTTTGGAATACCCAAGTAAGACAGAAATGAGGTAGTGACAAGACAGTACCACATCCGAGACAGCCCAGCTCAAACCAGCTCCAGACAAATGCTTCTTGCATGACCAAGTCTATTAGGAACTAATTACAAACCCCAGGTTTTTCCATTCAGAGTCCCTGGACTCCAGAAATGCTCTAAAGACTCACATCTGTATTGTTCAAGGAGTGTTCGGACAATGCCCTCAGGCACATGGTAGGATTTTTGGGGTTGTTCTGTGCAGCAGCTGGACTTGATGATCCTGGTGATGAGGAAATTGTGTAATTCTATATTCAACACAAAAACTTCTAAGGATGATAGAGAACCAGGTCTTCAGGCAAGGATTACAGACTAGTTAGTCTAACAGCAAGATCTCAGCATTTATGAGGAAGATAGATGATGGTTCAGCTCAGTGCCTGAATCCCTTGGACAGGATCATGATTTTGGACAGTGAGGACTGTCTGATGTCACTGGTCACAGAAAGTGACTTCCAGTTGCATGGGAAGCTGATGACGTAAACTAACAGAAAGATACACCACAAACCCCCTGGATTTCACACGTTCAGCAAACCAGTCTAAAACCATGGGGAAACCTGCCAGAAAAGCCAACTGGCCTGAGGGGGAAGAACCTTCTGTCTGTCAATGTACACTGAAAAGCAAAACACCACAGAGAAAACAGACCCAATTAAAAACACTGAAACAACTGCAGCAAAGGGGCTTGAATCAGACATAAATATATGTAGGCTGGAAAGAAGATTTCAAACTCCAAAGCAAATCAGTTCTCCCACAAAAACCAGTGTGGTGAGGAACTGAATTGGTGGATGTTTGTTTGAAGTCTATGCAAAGAGTAAGTGATGTGAATATGAATCTTAAGAAGAAGGACCTGGATCCAGCAGCCTCTAATGGCCCTTCATGTTGCAGTTCAGGCTGTTTCTTGCACTAAACCCTTAAGTTACTTGTTCCCCAAAGCTCCTCTTTCCTAAGGCTGCTTCTGGGCTGCCTCTACTGCCATGACGTTGGACTGGCAGTGAAACCACAGCACAGAGCTGCCCCCAGCACAGGCAGCTCAGCTCCCTCCTTGCCATTGCTCCTGCCATGGAGTTTACTGGGTATTTTATTCTTTGTGTATTTTTCCCCCAAAGCAAGGGATCCACCCACAGCCCATCTCAGATGATCCAATCTCTTCTGCTTCCCACCAAAACTTGCTGCTTCTTCCTCTGCAGAAAGAACAAGCCTTCATGGAGAGCACACCACACTCCCAGTTCCTCAACGGGGGTCCAGCCCTGCATGGAAAAGTGCTGCAGTGTGAGGAGAAAAGTGGGGAAATTGAAAAAGCTGCCACATCAGCTTCGAGCTGCCATCCTTTCCCCTGGGCTCCCACTGGGAACCCATTCACCATCAATGGCACCAAATATGACCCAGGAAAGCAGTTCCACCTCTTCCCCTCAGTCCTGCCTGTGGCTCTGCCTGTGCCTCTTTGAGGACATATCAAACATGAACCAGGGCCACCCCAACCTACTGTTCATATGGTTTTTAGTAGAACTGTCTTTTAAAATGGAATCATGGAATGGTTTGGGTGGGAAGGGACCTTAAAGCTCATCCACTCACCCTTCCGTTAACAGATTCACTTGCTTGTGCAAGAATTCCCATCTTTCAAGGAGTAACTGTACACCCTGGAAGTGCTGCACACCTGGATAGATTCACTTTCAAGTAGCAGCCAGGGACATCTGGGTGTTGCCCACCAGATTTGGGGCAGTCTGAATTTGCTGCTGTGCTGTGCAACTGATCATTGAGGACCCCTGTAGCCTGTCAGGGGCATGGCGGACACTGAGGCAGTGACCAACCACTGCATCCACAGGACTCAAGGGACAAAGCTCAGGGATGTTGTACTTGAGAGCTGCTGAAAGACCAAGTTCTTCCTCCAAATACACCCAGGGGCGTGGGGTTCAAGGGCTTCACATCCAGAAGACAGAAAGTTTCTGCCAACATGGGCATCAATTTATAAATGGTTGTACACATGGATGCTTACAGCTGGGGTCAGTTTGTCAGTCATGACAAGAAAGACATTAAAGGGCATCAGCAAGTCCAGACACAGGAACAGAGCTGGGGCAAGGTCCAGAGCACCAGGAGCAGCTGAGGCAGCTTGGGGTGGCTTAACCTGGAGAAAAGAAGGTTCAGGGGACCATCTCAGTCTCAACAACTCCCTGATGGGAAGGTAGAACGAGGTGGGGGGTCAGGCTTTGCTCCCAGGTAACAAGGAGCAAAGCCTTGCCCAGACAAGGGCAAACAGTCTCAAGTTGTGTGAGGAGAGGTTTAGGTGGGATATTGGGAAAATTCCTTCCTGCAAATGGCTGTCCAGCCCTGGCATAGATTGCTCAGGACAAGGGTGGAGTCCTCATATCTGGAAGTGCTCAAAAACCACATGGATATAGCACCTGAGGACATGGTTTAGCGGTGAACATGGTGTTGGTGCCGGGTTGATGGTTGGACTTGATGATCTTCAAGGTCTTTTCCAACCTTACTGATTCTCTGACTCTCAGTGTCCAATCCTCGCACTTACATGTCCCGAAACATTTATTTGAGACTGTCATACTGACACAGGAAATGCACACTGCAATAAATAATTTGGATTTATGTTGCGACAGACATGTGACGATGGACAGGTGTCACATGAAGGTGAGGGATCCCACTTCAACAGCAGCTGAAGAATCCATTAAATGTCATCAATAACCTTTTCAAAACTCAAAAGGACTGGAGGTTCAGTCCTCAAAAGGACTGGATGGACTTGTGTTCAAAAGTCCCAACATTTGCCTAAGATCTCTAAGATGCTTATAGAGCATTTCCAAAATTCTGGGCTTTTGATACCCTGAGACCCCTTATATTGTGCTGATAGACTGAGAGACTACACAGAATGATGCCTGTAACCATCAGCTCCTCATCCAGACACCATTCCAGAAGAGTAACTGAGAGACACGTGTGGCTCTTACCAGGTACACAAATGGCTCTCATGAAAACAGCTGAATTTTATGAAAACCAGGTCTCTCGAAACCCAAACTATTTCATTCTGAGAAGACTCCAGACCTTGGCTGATGAAGATTCATTAAGCAGACTTGCGCAAAACATGGAACCTGTGATCCAAGACCTGGCACTGATATCATCCAGTGCTGGTACAGATGTGTGCTGTACAAGCCAAGAACCAGGTAAGAGTCATTGGGAGAGAAACAAGAATTTGGATTCTGTCAAGATGTATCAGGCCTGGTCTTACTCTAAAGCAGAGAGAATTGAAATAATTCCATATGAGGGAAGGCTGGGAGCCTTCCAATTAAGGAGGGGGAGATAGATGAGATAGATCCTTTTTATCTTTTCATGCCATTAATAACTTTATAGGAGATGATTATTCCATGTTTGTAATCACAAAGGAATTAGGGATATTCAATGGAACTCAATAGGATACCAAATGAAATATCAGTGGCAGGCTTAAAAAATGCTTTTTAATATAAACCTCAAGTAAATTACATAATTTATTGCCACTAGATTCTGTGGAACTGAAATGTATAAAAGGAATGGGAGAGGATCAGACAAAATCGTGGATGGCAGCTCCATGGTGCCTTGTACACTGGCATGAACAGCCCAGAAATCTTCATCCACAGACTGCCAGGAGCTGAGCACCCACCACTGAAAGGACCTCTTTGTCCTGCTGAGGTCTGGGCCCCTCACCTCCTGTCACTTCGCTCTGACAGCACATTCAAGTCAGTGTAATATAATATAACATAACATAACATAACATGTCAGTTTGTATCTGTCACAATTATAGCCTCAAGGTTTAGGTTGGACATCAGGAAGAATTTCTTCCCAGAAAGGGTTATCGGACATTGGCAGGGGCTGCTCAGGGAGGTGGTAGTCACCATCCCTGGAGGTGTTCAGGGAATGACTGGACGTGGCACTCAGTGCTCTGGTCTGGTGACAAGGTATGGATCAGTAAGAGGCTGAACTTGATGGTCTTGGAGGTCTTTTCTAACCTAAATAATTCTGGGATTCTGTTCACCTTGGGTGCACACAGCTGGGACATGGAAGAGCAGGAGCTGGAGGCACTGATTCACCAGGAAAGATGAGAAGAGCTAAATCTGTCTGGCTTTGGTCAGTGACAGCTCATGGGGACAAGGAGACAGGCTGAAAATATCAGTGAGCAAAGGGGAGATGGGAGATTGCTATGTGACTGCTGAGAGCTAAATTAACCCCAGGCAGTGGAAAAGGAAGATGAAGGAAAAGCAGCCCTGGCAGAAGAGCAGCAGCTGCACATGGGCTGGAGGTTTCCTGGCTCTGATGTCATTCCTTCCTCTGTTCAATGGGTTTAGCTCTCAAAGGAAAGGGTACTCGGAGGGCAGAGATGGTGGGCACAGTGTGGAGGAGTTTGAGCACTTCACTGACTTCTCACTGAACACCTCCACAAAACCAATACGAAGTAGAGAGCCCTGAATGAGACCTTTAACAGCAGCACTGGGAACAGATGGGACAGGGGACCAGCCATGCTCAGGGTGCTGCTCTACTCCTGCACATCCCTCCCCCAGGAGACTCAAGGACAGTGATCACATTCTCCAAAGGGAGAAGGAAACAAGGATGCCTTTTTGAAACATGAAATATGGTCACATTTGAAGCATAACTAAAACCCGAGGTTCCTACAGATACATGAATATTCATATATCATATGAGACTCCCATCTGATAGTTGTGCAGCCTATAGAGATTCATGGCTCTAGAGATTCATATCAAGATTAACCGTATTGCTGTGTGTCTATATAAAGATATGATTTCATCTTGGTACATGAAAAAAATGTTTGCAGTGAAAACAATCCTTCACTGGGACAAACTCCACAGGAAGGTGCTGAGTCACATCCCTGGATGTGACGGGCCGAGGTGCTGATAACCTCACCAAGGCTCCTTCCCCACAAAACCTTGGGCCTTTCGAGGCCCCTTCAGCCTGGGCTGGTTTATGATTCCAGGATTAGTTATTTAATTCATGAACTCCAGAAACTGGGACTTCGGAAGCTGGTACTTCCTCCTTATCACCACTGGGAGCCAGCTTTGTCGTGGGCACAGAAAGAGAAAAAGAAGGGAATCTTCAATGGTCTTGGCTGACCAAACTATGGAATGCAGCAGGACAGGGTCTCTCTGGAAATGAAAACACTCAAATGCTTAAAGAGAAGCAAAACAAGCATTGTCCAAAGCCACCAATCCTCAAACCATTTCAGAACAGGAAACAGGACAAAAACCTACACCTGGATTCAGCTGGAACAGGTAACACTAAAACACATTCTATTTCATCTCTTCAGCAGTAGAGAATTTTTATTCCTGTTCTTACTGACCCTTGTGTGGTGAAATCCTTGGAGCAGTCATACTCTTTGCAGCATTCCACTATAAAATTCCACTGGAGACTCTTCTCAGCCCAGCAATTTCAGACTATTCTGAACGTCTGTTTTGCCCATCATTTAACATACAATTACAAGACTGCAAAGACTGGGGAGTTTACAACTCTCCTAAAATCTACTTCAGCGCTGTGCTGCCAAGGGCAGGCCTTGCAGGAGGAGAGCATTTATCCAAGGAACAGCGGAATACACGGAAAACTCACTAAACACCTGCTTTAAAAGACACAAGCAGAGACATCTCTATGTGCACCTTGTTTGGAGGCCAACCCTCCCCAAGTCCTGAAGGATGCAGGAAGAAAAGCTAAAGGTATAATAAAAGTATGAACAAAGGTGGCTAAAGAGAATTCCCATCCAGGAACAGGAACTGCCATATTTGAAATGGAAAAACAAGTATGGAAGTTAGTGAACTAAGGTCTGAATAAACTCTCTCATGCTGTCTACAGGCACCAGAT
This sequence comes from Aphelocoma coerulescens, assembly GCF_041296385.1. Taxonomy (NCBI): domain Eukaryota; kingdom Metazoa; phylum Chordata; class Aves; order Passeriformes; family Corvidae; genus Aphelocoma; species Aphelocoma coerulescens. The sequence goes on from NC_091015.1 coordinate 168,605,434, forward strand.
CTGAGTTCAGATAAATCAGGTGAAAGAAAAGGCAACGAGAAAGGCAGGGAATAAATGGAAATCTCTCTTACCAGAGAACACCATAGGAATTGGGTTTCTCTAATCCAGCAAAAGGAAGGCTGGAAGAAGCCAGACAGACTTTGGTCTTCATAGAATTACACCAAAGACAAGCGGGCAATGGGTCAGCCAGCAGGGAAGAGATTGGACAAGATAAAAGACAATGAAAACAATGAACTAACAAATGACAGATTAAAAGTAAGTTTTCTAATCACTCCAGAAGCAGTACCTGGAGAAGTTTTGGGGCTCTCCCTGGAGGAGGAATCTCTGTGTCTGCGCACACTGCGTAACAGGATGAAACAATCCGTATTTAACAAAAAGTTTGACTGACTTATTAACCAGAGCATAGTGTTGGGTTGCCCATCGTGGTAGGATGCACTTCCTCCAAATCCTCTGTTATCTTCCTGGCAAGCTCAGCTTTGTTGTTCCTGAGTTGAGCACAGCCCTTTTTCAGCTAAATTGTATCTTCCAGAAATGCCAATCTATCCCAGTCTGGCCTCATTCCAGCGCCCACATCCAAGCTGGGGATTGTTTCCCACCACAAAGTCTTGGAACTTTCTGGGAGTTCCTGTTCTCCTCCCCTGACACAGTCAGAACATGCTGCGGCAAACAGGGACCAGTTTTAAGGCAGGTAAATGCTTCGGCTCCCATAATTTCTACGGGGGTTATTGTAATGCCTGAATTTTGTACATAACCCTGGTACCAAGCAGCAAAGCCCCATGTCTGCTACACACAGGGCATCTGCCTAATGCAGAAGTGAGAACTGCATTTGCTGTAGCACTGTGTTTAAACATGTAATTTTCTCTCCATCAAATGCTTCTCTGCTGTTTTCTGCTCTCTCTGTTAAAGCCAACAAGATGATTGCCTGACAGAGTGGAACCAAAATGATCCTGCCCTACTCTTGGAGCAAGGAAAGGAAACTGCAGATAGTCCTGCATTTGTGTGAGAAATCATTCCACACTTTGCTCCTTAGTCCTTAGAGAACTCTGGATCAGATAAAACTTGCAACTGAAACAGGGATCAATGATGATGAACCAGCTGCAATCACTCAAACAGTCTTCAATCTGCGACACTTTGTGGGTGACTTGTGTCCAAATTGTGCCTTAACAGGTCCGAATGTGAAGCTGTACATTTACAGGAAGAGATCACAATCCCACCTCGAGATCACAATCCCACCTCCAAACTGGAGGCCTAGGAAAGGTGGCAGAACACTGGTCCCAGTTGCCCAGAAAAGCTGTGTTTAAGCTGGAAGTGTTTAAGGCCAGGTCAGACAGGGCAGGGAACAACCTGGGATAGTGAAAGGTGCCCCTGCCAATGGCAGGGGGGTGGCACTGGGTGACACTTAAAAGGTCCCTTCTAACCCAAACCATTCTATGATTCTATAAAGAACACCGAGGGCCCTTCAACCCAGTAGGAAAAGGTCATAAAAACATTTTGATGGCAACAAAGTAAAAGCCAGACAAATTAAAACAGAAAATATGGCACATTTTTCTTCGCTCAGTAGGAACTCAGATCATCTTAAAAATTAAATGAGAGAATTGAAGTGTTGTATCTTTTCTTAACATCAAAAGGACTCCACTCTGTCATATTCCAGTTAAGTCAGGTGAGCAAACAGAGGTGATGTGACCTCTCCAGCACTACACAAGAGGTTTATTAAACTTTTCTGGGTTTAAAATTTATGGGTCACATTGTGGGAAAATCAAATTTGCTACATAAGAATTCCAAGCCTGAAAATGCCCTGAGGAAGCACACACCCCATAAATGAAAAACCAGAGCAAGGGGAAGAGCTCCACATGTGCAGCAGCAATGAGCAACCCCACGCAGAGGGCCAGGATGGCTCCCAGCACATCCCAGTGCTCCCCACTAATGTGCTGGCCTTTCCACAGCTGAATCCCTGAGCAGGGGATGCTCCAGGAGGCACAGGATGGCTCCCAGCACATCCCGATGTTCCACATGACGTATGCCAGCCTTTCCAAAACTGAACCCTTTGAGCACAGGATGCTCCAGGACCAGGCTGTGCTGTCACATCTGCTGCTGGCAAATACTAACTGGTGCCAGGCTTGAGGCTGGCATTCCAACACAAATGGTGACAATTCCTGAGCAGTTTCCACAGGATGAAACTTCTTCAAGGAGAAGACTCCACTCACTCCTGACGGCAGAGCAATGGGATGTAACACCTGAGCAGCAGCAGCAAGGAAGTTAACATCCAGGATCTTTGGACACCTTTGCTCCTCCCCAGGGAGCAGAATGGCAGCGCCTTCTGTCCAGGAAGCCTTGGGCAGAACAAGAGACAAAACCCCGTCCATGTCCCCTGGCAGCACAAGCTTCGGCAGTGCAGAATCCTCTGTAGCTCCTGGACCTGCAGGGGCTCTGCAGGACATGGGTTAAGGCTGGGCACACCAAGGATGTGGATGACACCAGCCATCGCTACAGCAAAGCAGCATTGGGCACTGAAACACAGTTTGGGACCCTCCTTCCACTGCTCCTGCAACCTGCCCAGAAGCTTTCCAGGCTACTCCATCAGAACTATCTGAAAACAGAGTCCAGGTCTAACCTCGTGCCATCAAACAGGTGCTCAATAAGCTGCTTTTCTCCTCTCAAAGCCTCTCTACATCCCAGTACAGTCACTTCTGTAAGGCACATGGGGATGGAGACAAAACACTGGGAAGAGAGCCAGCCCTGGAATCCAGATATCCACCGTCAGATATCACACACTCCAACAAAGTTACACTTTCAGTGCAGCAGAGCCCCATTGGCACCAACAGCAACAGGAGCTCTGGGTGTACCAATGTTGGGTGCTGGCAGAAGTTGAGCATGGCTCTCCAGGTCTGCTCCAACAAGCTCAGTCTCCAGCTCATGACTATGGTTGAGGATTAGGGAACACACAATCAGGAATGAGTAGTCCCTTTTCTCTCAGGGCTGTATTAAATCATATAAGGAATGTGATAGCAGTATCGTGAACTTAAAACTGTGCTGCTCAAGGGCACCAGGCTCTCTGCTCTGCAACGCTCTTGGCTCAGTTCCATCAGCCCACTGATTCTTCTCAAGGAATCATCCCTGGAAACAGCAGGCAGATGCCATTTGGAAGCATTCAAGGACAGGCTGGTCAGGGCTTGGAGCAACCTGGTCTAGTTGAAGGTTCCTTGCTGAGCACTCCCCAGAGCTGTAGGACAATCAAGTATTTCAAACCAACTTCCCAAAGATGGTCTGCTCTTGACTTCAGCTACCACCGCCAGTCTGGGGGATCTCTAGCATGCTGGTCCTTGGAAGCTGCACACCCATGTTCTTCCTCACAGTACGGAACAGATCCGTGCAAAGGGGGCTGTGCTGAGCAGACACCAGAGCCAGTGTGGGGTCTCCAACCAGCCACACCCAGGAATCACAGAATCATTAGGTTGACCATCAAGTCCCACCTGTGACAAATCCCCAACCAACTCTGTTAACCAGACCAATGCAATGAGTGCCATGTTCAGGCATTTCTTGAACACCTCCAGGAATGGTGAATGCTTCCAGGGAAGGAGTTCTAGGTCCTTCCATCAGATGTAGGTGCAGCAAGGGCAGGAGTAAAGGAAGAGGTGGGCAGACTGTATCCCAGTACCAGACTGAGGTTTCTGGGGCACAGCACCCCAAGGAAAATTCTGCAAATGGAACAGGATGTCCAACAGCTGGAGAGAATGTTTGGGAACAGTGACTTCCCAAAGGAAAGGGAAGAGTAATCATGAAGCACCAGGCTAAGTTGTTTTACCCTCAGTGACAGAAGATTACATAAAAGAGAAATTCAATAAATACTAATGTGGTTTTCAGGGACCTAGAGATGGAGAAAGATGGAGAAATATTCAGGACCCACTAACAGGGGACCACACCTGAGCCAGCTCATGTTCTGCCTGGTGGAAAGGATTTGTCACCTCCCTCCTGGAAAGCCTTACTCCAAAACCAAGAAAAGTCTCCATTTTACACCTGAGGGAATAGCAGAGCCAAGTTCTCAGAGATGCCCAGGCCAACAGTGCCAGGTGGCACACAGGTCTGGTGGCCCTGTACTGTCTGTCCTACGGAAGAAATCTCCGTGTGAGCTGTCAACACGGATGCAGTTTCTGCCTCTTGCCAGTGGCAGGAGCACTCTGCTTCCAGCAGCTCCCTGGAAACCTGCCTACAGAAAAGAACTGACCCCATAGATCAGACACTGACCAGGCACTGAAAACCTCGAGACAAATGCAGGAAGCTGATCACAGAGGATGAGCCAGTCAGCCAGCCACAGGCCTTTAACCCTTAGTACAGACACTGTCCCCATGCCAGGGGCTTTGTGATCCCTTTGATGCCACCTGCCCCCTTCTGACACCTCAAGGTGCTGCATGTGAAGCCTTGAAGGGATTTGAGGGAGGCTTCAGGAGATGCACAAATCATTGGCTCCAGTCCACTTTCCTCAGGCAGTGGCACAGTGTCCTGAGCGAGATCCTCCTCCTTTTACCAAAGGGTCAGTACACAGCACTCAGATGATCCTTGAGGTCTCTGCTCCTCCAGGGTTACCCACACGTCCAGAAATTTCTATTTATTTAATTCCACTTCTCCACCAACACACAGCAAATAGGAACCGAACTTCCCGCCTCAGCCCCTTTGGTTTTTACATCCTTTCCATCTCACTCCTGCTCTGCAGCAGCCACTCTCACCTCAAGGATGGGAAAGGAGGAAAAGGGTAAAGCAAGGAGGAAACAATCATCGTGTTTGTGATCAGCCAGGTCCAGAAGCCACTTGACCCAGAGAGATCAGAGTTCCCCCTACAACAATGGGTGAGGCTGGGAAGCAAATCAAGCAGGCTGGATGATTTTTGGCAGAGAGAGAACAGTAGGAGTGGTACAGACCTCTTCCTCCTCAATGCGAGCAGGTTCAATCAGCAGATTATTGGCTTGATCAAACGACACCCCCTGTTAGGACAGGAACCAGCAAAGAGGCATGCGGATTAGTGGAGCATCAACCAAACCCGCCACCACGACCACCACCACCACCCAACACACGCACGCCACGCCGGAGCTGATCCAGCTCCCGGAGTCACTCCTGACCACCACAGCTCCGGAGCTGATCCAGCTCCCGGAGTCACTCCTGACCACCACAGCTCCAGAGCTGAACCCACGCCCCGAGTCACTCCTGACCACCACAGCTCCGGAGCTGAACCCGCTCCCGGAGCCACTCCTAACCACCACAGCTCTGGAGCTGAACCCAGTCCTGGAGCCATTCCTGACCACCACAGCTCCAGAGCTGAACCCGCTCCCGGAGCCACTCCTGACCACCACAGCTCTGGAGCTGAACCCAATCCTGGAGCCATTCCTGACCACCACAGCTCCAGAGCTGAACCCGCTCCCAGAGCCACTCCTAACCACCACAGCTCTGGAGCTGAACCCAGTCCTGGAGCCATTCCTGACCACCACAGCTCCAGAGCTGAACCCAATCCTGGAGCCATTCCTGACCACCACAGCTCTGGAGCTGAACCCAATCCTGGAGCCATTCCTGACCACCACAGCTCCAGAGCTGAACCCAATCCTGGAGCCATTCCTGACCACCACAGCTCTGGAGCTGAACCCACACCCCGAGTCACTCCTGACCACCACAGCTCCGGAGCTGAACCCGCTCACGGAGTCACTCTTGACCACTGCAGCTCCGGAGCTGAACCCGCTCCCAGAGCCACTCCTGACCACCACAGCTCTGGAGCTGAACCTGCTCACAGAGTCACTCCTGACTGCCACAGCTCCGGAGCTGAGCTCACTCACATCCCAGCTCCAGAGCTGACCCCTCAGTACCAGAGCCCCCACTCCTGCTCACCAGCTCACTACCGCCAGGGCTGCTCATGGGCTCCCAGAGTGCCCAGTGCCAGCACACTCCTGCCAAGGGGCACCCCTAAGGCCAGGTTTTGTTTATACTGGCACCCTGAGGTCATGACCCCTGAGCTGACCACCACTAGCTGACCTCACGCCCTCCATACCAGGTCACTCCAGGAAGAAGGAAGGGTTAAACACAGGAGAAGGCACCGAGGAGCCTGTGGTGCCACAAGTTGCTGCACAGGAATGAGCAGTCCCAAACTCAGCTGCACCAATCCCTTTCTCTGGTGAAAAAGTACATCCTGACAGGCACCTGGGATCCTGCTCCCAAGCACAGGAAGCCTCAGGATTTCTTCTGAAAACCAACTGTCCTTGCAACAAAACCCTCTGGTTTTAGGATTCAGCCTCCTGCACAGCCTGTCCAGCCTCCTCCTTCAATCCACCTCTTGCACAAGCCTCCCTGCACAGGGACACTGCTCCCTACATCCCCACTCCTGGAATGCAGCTCAGGAGGCAGCTCATAAATGTCTTCATGGAGCAGGCATCCAACCCAGCCCTACAGAAAGGAGAACTGAGTCCCAGGCAGAAGGTTAAGCCGACAACCAGGGTAATTTCTGACAGGTACCCCACCCCTGAGCAGACATCACAGGCTCTGCCAGTGGGTCAGTGCCTCCTCAGCTCTGAGTCCCCAGCTAAAACAACCTTTTCGGGTGAGGGCATTCCCAAGTATGGTAGGTCTTGGATGAAGGGGACTTGGGACAGTTTCAAACATTCCTTCTGAGGAACTTCACCAACAGTGGGAAAACTGCATGCCACATCCCTGGGGAGCACAGGATGAGCTGCATTGGCTCAAGCAGAGCAAAGCAAGCTTCCACTGAGGGAAAGGCTTCACAGCCAAGTGAGGGAAAGGACCTTTCCCTGGGCAACCTGAGCTCCAGCAGGGATGGGAATGATCCCGGCACCCTGGAGCATGTGCAGTTACAGCAGAAGCAGGTTTTACTCCAGCACCTTCCACACCTGGAGACCCACATCTCACCCATGAGATTTGTTGATGTCAGACTATGATGGAGACTCAGCCACATCCTTACCTCTGCCCACCAAATGCAATTAAAAATCCTCAAACCAGCTTGGCTGAGAATTGGGCTGATCTCATGAAGTGTCCCTCATCTACGTATTCCTATTCCATTGCAAGGAACTTCCTCAAGCAGGAACCTCTGTGTGTCCCTAACCAAATGTGGTGGTTCAGCTGAAGAGAGCCAAGGATCCCCTATCTCTTAAGCCCCAGTATAACCAGTAAGGCCAAAACTTCAGAGCACAAGCTCCCCGAAATCTCAACACATTCTCCATCAGGCTGTGTCTGGGTGGAAGCACAGGGAGGGAGGGGCACACTCCTGGCTGCACTTACATGCTCCAGGAAGCACTGTGCCAACAAGTGTCAGTGGCCCAAATGCCAAAGATTGAATCCACCCAGGGATATTAGCTCATCCTCCTGTGAACCAGCAGCAACAACCAGCGAGTGAGGAGGAGGCTGGAAGGAACAGCAGAACCCAGCAGTGATGAGACAGAGAACTGTTCCTGAAGCATAGGGAACAGTACATGGAATGGGGATGGTGCAAGGACCTGGATACAGTGAAGGTGTCAGACACAGCAACATGGCAGAGCTCTTTGACAACCCTATGAGCCCCCAAGGACCTTGAGCTCTCCCACCCTCAGCACATCCCGAAGTGCAGGAGCCTCTTGCCAGTGGTTTCATCAGTACCACATCAACCTGGCTGCTCGGTCACAGGAGCAGAGGGCAGGTCTGCATCCCTCTGACCTTCCCCTGCCCCACAAGACCTTACCTTCACAGATGGCTGAGCAGACAAAGCTGCATTCTTTCTGTCATCCTCATCCCATGCTTCCTCCTGATCCTCGGGCTCTGTGTTATTATTGCAGCCTCCCAACTCCTCTTCCTCTTTGGGGACTCCATCGCTGTTCAGCCCCTGCAGAAGTGCCACCACTGCCTCTGGCTTGGGCAGTTTAGTGATCTTGAAGTGTTTCTTATAGTGGGGCGTGTCCTTGCGAATAAGCCTCTGCTTCTCCACTGGGAACGGTCGCTCTTCATCCTCATCCTCATCTTCACTCCGTATCAGCGTGTCCTCAGCAAAGTGTACAGTCGGCTGTGATAGCAAAGCCGCAGACATGCCATGAGCCTCACGGAACAGAGGACCCTGCTGTCCCTGTGACCCCTCTCCCAGCACAGGCAGAGCCAGTGTCACTGCTTGTGTGCTCAGGAAAATGCAGGAATGTGTTACCATTTCCCCATCCTTGCCTTTTTCCATAACCACGCCTTCCCCCAGACATGCTTCTGTCAGCATGGGCATTCAAACCTGTCACTGTCACCCCAGTTTTCCCACAGCCTGCCTGGCTCCCATCCTGTCCACCCCAGTCTCCCACGCGTGCAGCTCCCACAAACTGCCCCAGTCTCTGCTTGCACTGCCTTCCACGGCCTGGATCTGCCTCCAGTGATGACCAAATCCCACATGGATTTACCTGTACATCTATTTCCCACTTCCTCTGAAACTTCCAAGTCCTTCCACTTTTTCTCATGACCCTGCTGCAGTTCCCAGGCTCCTACCTCATTGTATTCCACTTCCACATCTTCCTCCTCCTGGTCAGCAGCTTCCTTGCACTCCTCTTCCACTCTGGGCTTCACCTCCTTCTCCAACTCCTGTGCATCAGGCACCTGCCCATTGGGCCAGCCCCGGTCCCTCTCCTCTGCCCTGCAGTCCGCAGAGGCGGTGCTGGTGGACAGGTGGGAGTCTTCGCTGCGATTCGATGTGGCACTTAGCCTCTTCTCCTGAGAAAATGGTCGTGATGGTCAGGATGGAACCCAGAGCAGCAGATGGAGCCACACAGTGTGACTGGTGTGAGGTGTGAACGGCCCAGCACCAACAGAACCACCTTTTCCTCAGCTTGCCCACAGTTTCCCCTCCTGAGTTTCCTCCATGTGACCTGGGTCCTCCCTGTTCCACCTCCTGTGTAGGCATTTATTCTCAGCCTCCCACCAGGGCAGCAAGGTGCCTCCACCACGTGCTCTACCCTCCCATCATTCTTTACTGGGAATATCAGAGCCTTCTCTTCCTCTCCCTGTGCTATGACAAAACTGGTACTGACACACACAATTCCCCTTACACCGTTCCCTGTCTCCTGGTTCCATCTCTTGCTCTATTTCACAGGCCCCCATGACACCTCAAGGCAGATTCCCAACCTTCCCAGGCAATCCATTCTCAGTCCCTCCCAATCTTTCCCAAAAGTCAGTCCTTTCTACCTCCCCATTTCCCACATATGCTGCATGTTCCTAGTGGAAAATGTCTGTGCCCCTGGCATGGAGGTGGAACTTGATGGTCTGTAAGATTCCTTCCAACCCAAACCATTCCATGATCCCATGTTCTCTATGGTTATCCATTCCCCAGTGCCCAGCACTCACTTCCGAGTTGGGAGAGTTCGGGTTGACATCAGCCTTCGCAGCGTTCACCTCATTGCGCCGAACTTCAATCACCTTCTTCATCACCTTCAGCTCACTGGGGTGAGGGGTGGCTCGGCGCTGCAGGCCCTGACAAAGTGAAACCCTCAGGAAGGGGATTCCAGCCCTGGCAGCACGTGCCAGGCCTTGGGAATGAACCTCTGCAGGTAACTAACACCTTTATCAGAGAGCGAGAGCCCCAAGGGGATGCAACCAACACATCCTGCTGCAGGATCTACTCCAGGTCTTACACAGCCTGCAGCTGGGAGGAGGCAGGGAACACTGAGAGCTTTCTCTGGACATCATCCTGCTCTCCAGCTGATAGAAGGTTTGGGAAGAATGATAGGAAGTTTAAAATGGTGTTTCAGGCTTAGTAAATGAAAAACTGTCAACACAGAAACTCCTCTGGAACAGATTTGGGATATCTTCCTAATTCCTCTGGAGTTACTTAACAGGTCTGCCAAGCTCAAATGCACCAGAATTGGTGCTGCTTAGTGAGTTCCATCCCAGGTAAAGAGGCAAGAAAACCAGCATTCTAAAACTAGGAACAATGTTAAAACAATTCAAAAAACCCCCAAACCTCCCAATGCCAGCAGCACACACACACTGCCAGGACAGCTGCAATCATCGTTCATTAGAGGGATTCAGATCTCAAGGATGACTTTCCATAAAATAAAAAGGAAAAAAATTCCGCAAGAGACGGAAACCCTCAGAGCACTTGCTGGAAACTTCTATCCTGGCCTTTGCATCTGCACTGAAAGCACAATGATCTCTTGCAGGTTTTGAGGCTGCCTACAGTGTTTAGTACTTACTTTACCAACAGGACACTCTACAGTGTGGGCTGCACTGGCTCCATGCTTGGAGGGATGGGGATGGCCTGGGTTTGGCTGGGCAGCCTTTCCCCATGAGGGGAGTGAGCTAAAACCCTATCCTGACAGTGCTCTGTTGGGATCCCTGGACAACTCGAGTGCTCCCTGGGCACGTTAGTGCCCCACTCCCATAGAAGAACCTCAAGATATGACTCTGCGCCACGGCTCCCAGGGAATTCATTCCTTTCACTCCTGCTTGGCTCCTCAGGGCATCAAACAGCCTTCAGACCGTGGAAATCCTGCACACGCCTACAGCAGTGTCACAGGGTGAAACATGGACACCACAGTGGCTCCCCATCTCCCAGGGAAAGCTTAGCTTGTCCCTGTGCTTCCACAGAGAGCCAACAAGCCTCCAGGAATTTCTTACTCGTCTCTCAGCGCCAGATTCCTCGTCATCATCTCCTTTAGGTTCATCCAGGAACTGGATCACGCTGACTCTGTTTAAGTTGGTGTCTGTCCAGCTCTCATCCACGCTGTTCTGCAGGAGGTTCTCTGGGAAGGAAGAGAACACAGTGGGAGCTCCTTTTGGGAAGAGCAGGGTTGTAGACTTAGATGGAAGCCAGTTCTCATCCCATTAGGGCACTTCAGTTGTATCTGCCCATGGCATCAGAGGCCTTGAGGACAAAGGCTGTGGCCTCAACATCCTGTCACCTTCTGTATGTCTCCCACCAGACCTACAGCAGCCTCTACAGAAGTGTCTGATGCTGCAGCTCTAGCACTCCTTACCCAAGAAGTATGGAAAAAGGTAGAATTAAGGCAGGAATACCATGCTGACAGGACAATGAAAATTAACTGCTTGGTCAGGAGATACAAGCAGAACACTCAAAGATAAGGCTGCAGCTTCCTTATCACCAGGCAGAAAGCAATTCCTCATTTTTAACAATCACTGCCTGGGAAAGCTGTCCCAGCCATACAAGAGCCTGGATCTGCTGCAGGAATCACAGTAAGGGACAGTCCAACCCAGTAGAGAAGGTTCAAGGCTTCAGCCCCCTCCCGAGCACAAGGCTCTGCAGCCAGTGCTTGGGATGCAGGCTCTTACCCAGGCTGGGAGATGGCTGCTGGGGGAGCAGGTAGCAAGTGAGAACCTTTTCTCCTGTCTTTTCATCATCCTCGGTCTGGAATTTCAGCATGGGCTGGGACTGGTTTTCTGCCAGCCACAGAGCTTTCAGATTAAGATTTGTTAAAGCAAAGGGCAAATTCTGCAGCCTGCAAAAGAGAAGAACAAACTGCTTGTTAAACTTACCTGGTCAGGAAGGAGCTTCACCTCAGCTCCAGACTGCTCCACCTGAACGGAGAGGGACAGAGCCAAGCTGCTGTGGATCCCTCAGTCCTGTACCACTGGAACAGCTGATTTGTCCATGGCTGGGGACTGGGCTCCAGTAACCCATCCTCACCAGCCTTTACCACAGGACAGCTCCCTCCAACAGTGTGGAGGGGTTTAGAAACAGAAAAACAATGCTCTCACAGACCAGAGTATAGAATGTTCACCACAGAACTTCTGGTCAGCTTCCAACTGCTGACCAAATTCCAAAAATACCAACCCCAGTGAACAGAACTATAGGACCTTTCAGAATAGCCCCCAGGCACCTTCACACCATGAATGAGACTTTGGCACCGGTCACCTGAGGACTAACAACACAAACCCACAAAATCTGCAGGAAGGAAAGGAAGCCAGTGACCAGGGATTTCCCCCGATCTCCATTTCACACATGACAAAATGCCCTCACACTTCTGCCTTACCTCTACCCTGTGTTTAGGTGACACAGAGAAGGGGTTCACAGGCAAAGCTCAAGCCCTCAGCAACCAGCCCAGGTTGTGGATCTTGGGATCCACACTGTGGATCCCAGGATCCACACAGATCCAGCATCTCCCTCACAGCAGCCTCCCAGCCTGTGCGTCTTCCTGCTGCTCACCTGTTCCCAGCCACATCCAGGACATGGAGCTCAGTGGTGTTGGCCAGCTCGGGGGGCAGCAGGGCCAGGCGGTTGTCCCGCAAGGACAGGACATTGAGGTTGGCACAGCCTCCAATCTCTGCTGGCAGCGCCGTCAGCCGGTTCCGGTCCACGTTCAGGTTCGTCAGCTTGGCCAGCTTGCCCAGGGACTTGGGCAAGGCCTGGGAAGGAGCCAAGTCAGTGATTGCAAGAGCAAAGAGCAGCACAGGTAAAAGGCACAAAGCCCTCGGTCTGGGGAACAAGCTGCCTTCCGTCCCCACACACACATTGGGGATAACGTTCTTCGGGACATCTTTAGGACAGGTTTTCCCTTGGGCTCACAGACTGAGCCATGCCAACTCTTCCCCTCAGCACAGCACACTCCAACCACCACTGGTCAAGACCTTCCTTCTGTTTATCTGCCCATTCCCAATCCTTATGTTTTATCAATCAAACCACAGGCAGTTTGGAGCAGGGCTGTTTCCAATCACACTATCCCAAACCCCTCACCAATGCAGCCTGGGATATGATCTTGCACCTGTCAGCCGGGATGGTCTTTGGGATGGGCAATCCTAGCATCCCTGCTACCCCAGAGAATGTTTTAGGGAAAAAAATCAGTGAGAGAAAGCAGCTTCCAAATGTCTGTGAACTTGGTGAAACTCTAGAAGCAGCTGGAGCACTCTCAGGAATTCAGCTCGGAGGGCAGAAGATGGGAAGGGATCCCTGGCAGCTGGCTGAGCATGGGAGAGGCAGGCGGCTGCTGAGTACTCACCGTCAGCATGTTCTCAGTCAGGATGAGCTCAGACAGATTTTCACAGTCCCCAATTGATTCTGTCACATCTGTCAGCCTGTTCTGGTCCACCTTGAGGATGGAGAGCTGCTTCAGCTGACCTGGCCAGGGTGACAAGTTAGGTGTGAGCAGTGCCAGAGAGAAGGATGCTGTTCTACACTCACCTGGCTGTGATCCCATCAAGGATCCCATAACCCAACCACGTAGGCTCTGCCGTTCCTCCCACCAGGCCTCACACACACCTGATGCAGATGAAGCACCTGAACTCTGCTGCAGAGTTCTGCTCACCTGTATCACCCACTGCTTCTGCTCTCCGTGACTGTGCCTATGTCCATTAATCCCCAGCTCCCTGCCAGAGACACTCTTTCCTGAAGCTCCTCCAGGAGCACTGCCAAGGCAGTGAAGTCCTGCAGCACTCCCCATCCCACAACACTCACCGATCCCATCCGGAATGCATTCCAGCAGGTTCTGTGACAGCAGCAAGTCTGTCAGTGCCACCAGCCCACTGACCTCGTTGGGCAACTGCTCCAGCTTGTTCTCAGACACATCCAGACAGACCAGGCGGCGGAGGTTGCCAAGCTCCTGCATCAGAGAGGAGACCCCATGGCTCGAGGGAACAGCTGGGGCAGGGGCAAAGGGCTGAACGTGTGCCCAACAGACACTCACCGGCGGCAGGGCTGAGAGCTGGTTCCGGTCCAGCCAGAGCTCGCGCAGGTTTGGAAGCGCACCCAGAGTGTCCGGCTGTAGGAGACAGGACAGTGATGGCATCAGTCCCTTCCACAGGGAGAAGCTGCTTGAGGATGCTGCAGATGCACCACTCTGCAAAGCCAGGCACTGTTCTGCCTCTCACACCTCCCAGGACCATCCATGGATCATTACAAGATAGCAGCACACGTGTCTGGGAATGCCTGGGATGGCCACTGGCTGCAGGAGGTCCAATGGGACACACAGAAGGCAACAGCAGGACTGTGTCAGCAGGCAAGGCAAGAACTAAACCTGCAGCACAATTCTGATGGAGAGCAGCTGAGGGAGTTGGACAAAACGGGGCTCAGGGGGGACCTTCTGGCTTTCTGCAACTCCCTGACAGGAAGATGGAGCCAGGTGGGGGTTGGGCTCTGCTCTCAGGGAATAAGGGACAGGACAAAGGCAAATGGCCTCAAGTTGTGCCAGAGGAGCTTTAGGTTGGATATTGGGAAAATTCCCAGAAAGGACTGTCCAGCCCTGGCACAGCTGCCCTGGGCAGGAGTGAAGTCCCCACCCCTGGGGTGACTTAACAGCTGTGTGGATGTGGCACTTGGGAACATGGGTTAGTGGCGGCCTTGGCAATGCTGGGGGAGTGGTTGGACTCAATGGTCTCAGATGGTTTTTCCAACCTAAATGATTCCATGATTCTAAGGGGTTGGAAATTCTAGCCTTACAGAAGAAATGCATCTTCCTCCTCTGAGACATGAAAATAAACATTTGGGTACCACTGGCCAACTCAACATGACCCAGTGGCACCATCAGCCGTGACAGACACATGTTCACATCCCACAACTCCCCCAGGCAATCAGCATCTGGAGCTTGCTCCACTGGAGGACAGCTCAAGTGTCAAACCCCTGTTCTCACAGGTGAGTTCAGCCTGTGTACAGCTAAGCTGCACAAACCACTTTGCCTCCTAATTTTGATGGTTTTCTGCCAAAACCCATTCCAGAACACAATGAGTAAGATCCAGTAATAGCTTAATCCACAGCTGCAAAGTTACAGAATATCACTGGATGTCCCCAAATGCCCAGACAACCTGAATTCTGAGACTGTGCCCTTGCTCTCCACATGCTGAGCCCTCCATGGAGAGAGTCCCCACACTGGGCTACCCTCACTGCCGTGGACAACACGGAATGGCCCAGCACCCTGTGGGGCAGAAATCATATCAGAAAGGAGAAAGGCAGGAAGCTGGATGAGAAGAAAAACAGCTGGGGGCAGTGCAGGACAGAGAAGGGAAGCACCAGAGTCTTGCTGAAAAGGAAAGATCCTTGGCAGCCAGACAGGAAGAATTACCATCCCAGAGCCTGGAAAGGACAGAGCAGGTGGTGTGAGAGGCCAGCAGGAAACAAGACACAAGGGTTGACACATGAAGAGAAAATGCATCTGGGAATGATGACTGAGCCATGCTGGGCAGATCAGAATCTCCCCAAATAACCTGAGGGTCTATTTCTTTGCATTACAGGTAGAAACCCACTTGCTTGCACTGAGGTACAGGATCTGCCCCTACCAACCACCCAAACTCCCTCCCCACCAGCCCTCACCTACCAGTACTTCCAGGTCATTGCCACCGAGATCCAACTGCTCTAACTTGACAAGGAAGGAGAGTGAACTGCAAGGCACAGGGGACAGAGAGAAAAAACAAGAAATAAAGAGCGGAAGGTTAGCATCTGGGACACACATTGCACAAATTACATGATCTCTAGCAACTCCTAAAGCAGGTGGGGCAATCCTGACCTTTCTCATGGTCCCTCTGAGCCCAACAGTTTATAGAGCTGGTCCCTTCCCCAAGCCAGACCGTTCACCCCAGGGAACTGGGCTCAGGGGCACCGGCAGTCCCAGCGCAGCCAGTTCCACTGGTACCAGTTTGCCTTCTCCCCCTCCCACCATCTGATCAAAACCATAACAGATGAGCAGCCACACCTTCGCATCGCTGCCTGTTTCGCAGCAAGGACAGGGACCTGGGCACGGACTGACAGGCAACAGGAGGTACTCAGCAGAGGACAAGACATGTTTGGGGGGCAAGGGGAGCACAGCTGCAGGGACAGGGAGGAATGACATATTCAATGGCCTCAGTTTCCCCAGACGGGATGCTCATGCTACTGCAGAGGAACGAAGACAACAGGGGCCTGATGTCTCAGGTAAGGTGACAGCATACAGACAGAAGCTCACTATGAAGACACTGCACAGGACCCACAGCCTGTCCCACCAGTGGCCCACGGACGCCCCCCAAGCACCCCATACACCACACCTGGGGATGGACAAGGCCTGCAGTCCCACAAACCCAGGGGTGGGCTCTCATGACATGATCCAGGTGCTCATTTGTCTTCACACCTGAGTCTGACCCATCAGCTCCAGCTCCACCTCCCCTGAGGACTGCTGCCCCTCACTGTGTGCCAGGGTGGAGCTGCCAGCCCTGCCCACTTCCCCTGCAGGGAACAGTTTTATTCTCTGCTTAAGGAACTGTCCCAGTACAGAAATCCCCGTACTTCTCTGGAAACAGGTCCACCTCTCAATGTCACCCAAACCAAGGCAGTTGGGGGCTGCAATAAAAGGGAGCTTCTTGTCTGGGCCAGGCTGTAAAAACATTTGGGTTATGCAGGAAAATTAATTTCCTACTGTACGCAGCAGTGGATTTTAAGATAAACTCCAGCAAAGGTAGATCAACAGTTTCATCCAAAGGATCCTGTTGCACAACACTCCTTCACCAGGAATGTACATCAACTCTGACTCCTCTGAAGGTGATGTAGCCTTGACTGTCGCTTTGCACCTTCACAGCCTGAATTCCCAAAATAGGAACAAAGGAACTGTGGAATCCACACTGATGACATCTGGCAAAAGGTCTCAATAGAGATCACCCTCCACTATTCCATAAGAATACATGAGAACTGCCCTTCCCAAGTCTCTGGCTGTGTCCCATCTGCATGGGAGAGATGAGGGGCTGATCATCAGCTGAACAAGCTGAACCGTTTCAGAACTCAGTCCATATCTGAAGACTGACCAATGAAATGGAATTTTGGCAAAGGTCACTGCAAGCTGACCTTTCAAGAAGCTCATCAACAAAAAGATACCAAAAGGACACCAACACATTATGCTGTCCCAAATTCTCAGCGTTGAAGCCCACCTATCCACTGGGCTCAGGAATCTTGGAAACAAAGCACCAGACATCTCTTGCTTAAGTCATTCTCCTCTTTGGCAAGGTCACCTGGTCTCATTTAGAGCTGTTCTTATGCACAAAGTGCAGCCAGGGTAAGCACCAGAGCCTTAGGCAGAGAACCCAAGAGCATCACTGAAATGGTTCTGGCCATCAACTGCCATCTTGTATTTGACTGAAAGACCTGATCAGAATTACCTTGGCCTTCAAAATCCATCTTCAATTTTTGGAAATCATCCCAAAATAGAGTTTGGGGAATTGGGAAAAGATGAAAAGAAGCTGAATTTGCATTACAGAATGAGTGTCAAGCCTGGACTAACCTTCCAGTGAAAAACACCAAAACCTCATAGCACACTACAAGCACCCTGCTGGATGGCACCCAGATCTACCAAAGGGCAAATGGGAGCACTGGGATGAGAGACCTCCACGAAAACCAAAGGGGTGTGGTCACAGACTGAATTCTCAAGACTCCAGAGACTTGCTGGTTCTGAGATGGTGAAAAGCCACTGGGACTATCTTCACTGCATTTTGAAAGCCCAATCTTGGATGTAGCTACTGCACCTCTTTGCTGACATGGTGTAACCCAGCAGTGGTCCCTGCCTGTATGAACACCCACTCACAGGAACAGACAGAAGAGCAGCCCAACACCAGGACCCAAACTCCTCCTGCTTGCCAGTTCTCAGCTTGGAATAAGTGTTCAAGGCCAGGTTGGATGAGGCTTGGAGCAACCTGGTCTAGTGGAAGGTGTCCCTGCCCATGGCAGTGGGCTGGAACATGATGAGCTTTAAGGTCCTTCCCAACCCAGACCATCCTGTGGTTCTATGACGAGGAGCTTTAACTCTCATATTGTCCTCTGCAGTGATATTCCACATGGGACCATCTCAGCTGGCCCCCTCCTATCACCTTTCTGTGACAGGGTCACTGCTGTGCAGAAAAGATCTGCTGACTGCCACACTGTGTGATTCTGATCTGTGCTCCTACAGGGCGTAACCATGGGGGGAAAGTGCCAGCAGACAAGCTGAGTTCCTGCCAGGAGCAGTAAGAGAGTTCTGAGGACAGGTGATAACAGCTGTATGCATCACACCTTCACTGAGGAGTTCATGTGGACCCAAAACAACTGCTGTTCAAAAAGGAGAATCCCTTCCAGTGATGTCCAAGGCAAGGTGGGGGAATCATCAGTGGGGTGGATAAGCAGGCAGGAAACAAGATGACAGAGCTGATGTAGGGTAGAAAACTCAACAAACCCTCATGGGCCAAGCAAAGACCAAAGTACCGACTGGACAGTTCTCCATGTCCATCCACCTGAGAGCGTTACCTCCACCAGCCACGGTCCCTGCCAGGAACTCATCCCTGTCCCTAACTCCAAAACGGGTCGCAACACTTACCTCTACTCCCTTGCTGGCTTATGTTTTGTCTGCTGCAGGGAAGGTAGTTATCCCATCCAGAACAACCAGGAGGGATATCCAACAAAACAGATGTCAGAAGCAAAATGTACCCTTCAGCTGTATCCTGTTGCTCTTCAAATCCTGAACCTCACTGTGCACAGAGCTCCTCCTACACCCCCATCCACACAGGTTTCTCTTTCTTTCCAAAAGAATCCACTGTCTGCTCCACCTCTTCAGGAAAAATGGTTCACACTATTTCCAGCAGCTTTTTTGGGGAACCCTGTCTATTCCAAATCAATCCTTACACAGAGGCTGAGTACAGGCTCTGAACATCTGCTGCTCTCCAGCCCTGCACCATCCTCTCCCTCCTCGCCCCAATTTATGGAAATCCAGCAAGATGCAGCCTATTTATGCCCAGCCTGAGCCCTCCCAAGCCAGGTGATGGGGCCTGCACTAGTCCCTGAGGAAGCAGCAAGAATGATCAGGCAGGAGACTCCTATAGCCCCCAGACAGACACTCACGTGGGGAGAGTCTTTAGCAGGTTCTCACGTAGCTCCAAAGTCACCAGGTTTGCCAAACTGCAAGAGAAAAGGGAGCAAGAAAGCCAGGTTCACTGGACAGGGCTTCAGGGATACAAGGAGCTGCTCATCTCCCTTCCTTTGGAACCACCCCTCATGTCCTGTGCAATGCATGAATGTACACACATGGATGGAGATGGGGGAACAGAAACAACACAGCTGTAAATGGCTTTGGTGGAGGTGAGTGCTTGCTGCAGTCACAAGGAACAACACCATGCCCACACTCAGGACAAGGAACACGCTGTCACAACCGGATTGTCTGCCCTAAAAGGTAAAATCCCTCACATGTGGAAAGCCAAACCCTATGGGAGAGGCACTGCACCCCATGGGGCCATTTGCCAGCAGCATAAATCATTCCAACGTCATCAGGCAGCCCACACCTGCTTGGAAAGGGGCAAATGGGCACTCAGAACATAGGGAAAGACAGGATTTGAGAAGACTGGATCAATCCTTGCTGTGCCATGAACCACAGCAGGAGAAGCAGCTGGGACCAGGACAGGAACCTTTGTAGGAAGGTCTTTTAACAAACCAAGAGGTGCTCACACACAGCACTGTCAGCACCACGGCAAACCTGCACCTGGCTTGTCCCTCCAGGTCCTGCCACTGTCCCCATCCCACCAGCAAGGCGTCCCCATCCCAGGCCCCTCCCTGCTGCCAGAACAGGGCCATACTCACTTCCCAATGTCAGTGGGGAGGCTCTGCAGGGACACATCGTTCAAGGCCAAGTGGCC
This sequence comes from Aphelocoma coerulescens, assembly GCF_041296385.1. Lineage (NCBI taxonomy): Eukaryota > Metazoa > Chordata > Aves > Passeriformes > Corvidae > Aphelocoma > Aphelocoma coerulescens. Next base: position 168,624,982 of record NC_091015.1, read on the forward strand.
CAGGCTTCGGAGCTGGGTGAAGCCCTCAGGAAGCCTGTGAGAACATGAACAAAACTCCATTAATCCTGTGCACAAAGCACAGAATCCCTCAAAACACTTACATCCCGCCAAAACCAGTCTTATCCCAATTGACATCAACATATGGAAAGGAGAACAGGAATCATCACCAACCCTGGCTGCTGATCCAGGACAAGTTCCATTTTTAAGACCACAAAACCCCCTTGCACCAGACATTACCTGTCCAGGTTTGCAAACTCAGCTCTGCAGTACCTGAGCATAAATCCCAGACTAAACCATGCCATGGGATCACTTACACTTGGAAGAAGGGAGGGCTCCCAAGCATTCCAAGTGCCAAACAAAGGATACCTCTGCAGATGAAACTGCAGCATTCCCCAGGACCAAGCACCATCACAACAGATCCAAGGTGTGACAGAATAGGGAAAAACCGTGGAAGAGGAAATTCCTTTGCTTCCACAGGCAGCTCGTAGAGCACCCCCCCCACCAACTCATCTCAACCCTGAGCCAGAAAAAGACTCTGACAAATAACGCCCAGTGCAGAAGTGCTGGTCACTCCTGTGGTACAGGGATTGTCACCGACAGAGAAGCTTGTCCCACTCCAGCAGTGCCCAGGACCAGGAGAGAGAGCAGAAATAAATGTGCCTAAAACCTGGACAGCACCTGCCCTGAGCAAAAAGGGAAGGGGACACCTGGGGCCAGACTGGCACCTGCAGGGACCCGGCAGCAAGACAACAGTGCCTGAAAACATGGCTCACCAAGGCAGGGGAGCCACACTGAACTCCAATATTATGTATTAAAAGCTCCAGAGTACTGAAAGACAAGTCAGACATTCCTACTTTGGCACAGCTTGGGGCACTGAGGTAAGGAGGAAACAACCAAACACAGGGTTCAAAGGATGGTTGTCCTCAGTTCTGAATAAGACAGAGGTGGAAAAGAGGCTGAGAGGCGGCAAAAAGAGCTAAGTGGGGCCCAAAAGAGGCTCTGGGGGACAGAGGATGGCATGCAGGCTTTTTCTTTTCTGCAGCACAAGCGCACATCCACTCTGGTTTGTGACCAGTGCAAAGGGAGCAACAAACTCATTGCAAGAGGACAGAAGTTGTCACTGTTGACACCAGTACAACTAAATGCTCATCATTCCCAGCCACAGGCTCTGAGGATGGAGCATACACCAGCTCCTCCTGACGCCAAGTGGTCCACCTGCCAGGAGAGCAGACAACTGCAGCTTTGGAAGAGGCAGGGTGATCCCAGGCCTTGGCTTCACAGGGAGACAATTATAAGATGAAGGTCAGACAAAGCCAGGGAGAATGTACAACTTCAGTTCTCCTTCTCAGTTGGACTAATGGATTGCATATGCCTTCCTACCTGGAGAGAGGATTCCCACTGAAGTCTGCAATTTCCAGGGATTTGCAGAATTTGATGCTTTCAGGAATTTCTGGAATGTCTGGAAAAAATAGGTGAAAGAACAAAAGAGGCTTGAGAAAATGGGACAGCAGGTAGTGGTGACAGCTTGAGACATGGTAAGACAACCCCACTGTCACAGCTCAGGACCTCTGAGGGATTGCTCCAAAGGGTGAGGAAAGGCCCTGCTTCTCCCGAGCATGAGGGCACAGGGAGTACTGCAGGGCCTGGGCACCTGCTCCTGCCCAGCTCCAGCCTTACCATTGCGGGAGATGTCCAGCTCCACCAGCTGCATGAAGTTGGCCACCTCAGGGGGAAGCCTCTGGATCTCATTGTCACTCAGGCCCAGCTTGCGCAGGTTCAGAAGCCGGAAAAAAGGCTGTGACAGAAGCAACACAACTGGGTCAGCAGAAGTCTGGGGGAAACCAATCTCCTCACCTCAGGAGAAGCCTGAGCGCCCACCCCGAGACACCTGCATGTTCCCACCACCCCCACCCCAGCCAGGCCCTCATGGGGCAGTCACTGTAGGAATCAGAATCCCCACGAAGGGACGAGGGTGGAAGAAAAAAGGTATAAATGAGTTTAGCTTGATCATTCATTTAGCATGTTACCCCACTGCTATCCTCCCTCCTGTGTAGGATACAAACTAAACACTCCTTGTTTCCTACAGCAACAGTTCAGCTCAGGCTCTGAGCTCCAGCACCATGGGGAAGTCACTCTGCTCACAGCAGACACTTGAGTTTGTGAGTCAGCTCCAGAAGAGCCAGCAGTGGAGAAACACAAGGAGATTCCCAGTCCAAAGTGCTGCCCCTGTTTTGCACACATCTGCTGTACAGGATGCTTGGTCAGGACATCAGTGGCAGGTCCCCACACCATCAGGGACAGCATTTGTGCCCCTTGTGCTGGGTGGAAAAGGCGCAGGTGAGCTGTCAGCACAGCCCCAAGTAACACAGAACTAGAGAAGGCACGAAAATTCTTTTCTAGAAACACCATAGCCATAGGAATGGTGACTGGAAAGGCCCTCACAACACTCAGCTTTTTCACACACCCCTTGGGGCTCCCAAAAGTCCATCAGCTGCAAATGGCAAATTCCAGGATCCATCAATCACTCCTGCAAGATACCACCAGCCCCAGCAAGTTTCCTAAACACAACGTACTGTAATTATCAACTGACCAAATACTGCAGCTGATTCTAACCACTGCCAGAGGTCAGATCCTGGACAGGATGGGAACCAGGGCTGGGGTGTTTGCTGCATTTCCTGGATTGTTTCGGAGTACTGGGAGTAACAAACAACAATGCAGGGCCACTGCAGAAAATATTCAGAAGTGACCGAGAACAAACTCAGGTCTCTGCAGTGACATGCAGAGGCCATTTCTAAATTACATCACCCTGTGTTTGTCCAAGGCAGAGGCAGGGAGGGGGTCACAGCAGCACAGGAGAGGCAATCCTGGGATCATTCATAGGTCGCCAAACACGGCCAAAGTCGGGGCTACTCATGCAGCGCACACTGAGAGGGATCAAACCAGAGCAAGCTCTGAACCTCCCTCCTCAGCTGCCTTTCCAGGTGTCCACCTGCACAAGAGCTGCTGGGACAGACCTCCCCAGGAACACCTGCAGGGCACCTTCAGGTGTGGGCCACCTTCAGGACCCCACTGCCGAAAATGAGAGCACAGAGCAGGCAAGGGAGGGGAGTGGATGAAAAGGTGGAGCAAACATAACCTTGAGAAGGTGCACAGATCACACATGAGCTGCTCCCCGCTCCCGCCGTGACAACCATGAGGTCTGGTAGTGTAACTGGAAGAGTTTCTGCACAGATCCAAACCACTGCAGTTTCCAGGTCCCAGTCAGGACACACTGCTGGGCACAAGTGTGTGTCTGAGGTACACCACACCACAGCACAGCCCCTGCTGCCCTGGCGCTGTCTGGTTCCCACAGCACTCTGCACAGGGGAAGTGAGCAGGGATGAACAGCACTGATAGGAAATTCACACTTCTGATGTCCCAAAGGACCATAATAATTGTATAATGAATAAATAAATTTTAAAAAACTCCTCTCACCACTGACCATCACTGGCTCTGTTTAACTCTGTTTATCTAATGCAGACCAGCTCAGTGAAAAGGAAGTGGGTGAAAGTCTAAATAACAACAAAGGTTCAGGGGAGCAGGAGTTTAGAGACTTGATTTGCTATTGTTTCCTAGAGCCTTCTCCTAATTTTAGAATGCAAGGAAATTCCAGGCAAGACATCGTGCTGACCTGCCAGAGTCTGCACACTGGAAAATAACCACAGGGACTGAACATCCACAGTCCAGTCTGCAGCACTTCTGCCTCAGGGTTCAGGTAGCCTCCGAATACATATTCACACTTGTAAATAACATTTGGAGTAAATGGGAATAAACCCAGGCTGTATGTGGCGCAGCAGCCCCCAGCTTCCTCTTTTTTCTTAAAAAGAAAATAGAAAGGTTTCTAAACCCCCTAGCACTGCCAGAGCAGGGCACAGCCCACGTGCAGAACTGCAGGAGGATGGACACAAGTGCTACGTCCCACTTGGCAGAATCAGTTACACTGGACCTGAATAAAATATTTACGTGCGACAATAAATAAAACCAGCCAACAGCCATCAGTGGTAGCCAGAAAAAACAAATGTGAGAATTACAGTGTTTTCATGCTCAAATTCAGGTTTTACATTTACCAAAAAAAGATGGCAAGAGGATGCGACCAAGAGCTGCAAACGCTGTCTCTGACATGAATTTCCATGTCATTTCCAGCTCAGTATTCTGTGAGCTGAGGACTTCAGCTCAGCCCAAAGCAAAGGCTGCACAGGAGATTCACTTGTGATGCTTGAAAATGAGAACAAATTAATTTAAAAATTGTTACTAGAACTAAGAGGGAAACCTTGAGTAGGCGTCTCTGGAGACTGGTAATTATCCCTCTTGCTAATCAAAGTTCACCCCAATTCCCAGAGCTGACAAAGCAAACCCCTGGACCAAGCACTGCACTGAACATCTCCAGTAAAGAGAAACTCCCCCAAATTCAGCGTTTTCTGATTTATAAAATAAAATACCACCAAATCTGCCTGACCTAGATCCTTCAGTGTCCAAACTGGACTCAGAGTAGATTAAAAATAGAAGTTTGAAGAAGAAAAAAAGGTAAGCCCAATCTCTCCCTGTTTCCTGGCAGCCCAGAAGCCCAAAGCCCACATGGACCAGCACAGAAATTTTCCAGCACATAGGAATCCAGAATCAGCTCAGGAAGATTCCAGCACATAGGAATCCAGCAGCTCTGAGTGTGATGGAAGTTATCATGAACAAAAAAAAGCTCAAGATCAGGGGTACTGATGTAATAGTAGCTGAGTGTAACTCGGGGTAAAAGCCTTTGCAAATCAGGGTGCGTTACAAAGATATTCACTGTTGAAGTATGGGAGTATTCACAGGGTAGATAAGGCAGAAAACAGCTACAAAACTGTCCTACAATTAAAATTCAGGGGCATAAACTCTAACCCAGAGCACAGTGCAACCAACTGGAAATACATTAGTCATTAATTAGGGACAGGTATAAAGAGTTTGTAAAAAACCATATGCCAAAAGATAAGAAATGCTCCACAAAATGACAACAATGCAAAAAAAGGCAGAAAGCTGTGAAATCCAGGCTCTGAAGTAGGTTTTCAGATGTAACATCCTCCCTCAGCAGCCCACTGAGAACCAAATGCAGACAAACACATTCAAGGGTTTTTGCTAAGTTCTGAAACAAAATTCAGTTACTTCAATCTTTAAAAAAAAATGAAAAAAGGCAACCTAGACCCGCGGATTTTCCAGTTAAAAGGGACTGAAATATAATCTGATAAAATATCCTTCCAATCCTTTGTATATCACCTTCATCACAGACCCCTGAAATAATTTGTGTTGGAAGGTACTTGGGAGATCGCCAGTCCAACCTCCTGCTCAAGACAGGATCAGGATGAGGCCAGAGCAGGTTGCCCAGGCCTTTGTCTGGTCAAACCTTCAATCATGGGAGATGGCCCAAAACTCCTCTGAGCCCCTGGGTCCACCAAATAACTAGCCTCACAGGGGAGCCACATGGCTCCAGTGGTTCACAGGCCTCTGCAGGTACAAATAAAACCCCTCAAACATCCCCTGTTGCTGCTGCCAGTCAAATACTGAGTGTGGCCAGTATCACCCATGAAAGGGAACCAGCAGAATTTGGGGAGCCCTTCATGAGCCAAACCCTGCCCAGTGACACCCCACAATCACTACAGGTCCAGAAGTCACACTGCTTCCCTCTACAAACCTGTCTCTTCCTTTCTGCATACTGTCCTTGTCAGAGTGGCTTTTTTTTTCCTTTAACAGGAGAATGGAGACATTTGACACTGGGTTTTCACTGCTGAACCCTGTTTTGACTGGAAGTTATGTGATGGCATTTTTGGGATGCCAAACCATAGAAAGGTTTGGGTAGAAAGGGACCTTTAAGACCACCCAGTCCCACTTCCTGCCATGGGCAGGGACAACTTCCACTAGACTTGGTTGCTCCAAGCCCTGTCCAACCTGGCCTGGAACACTTCCGGGGATGAGGCATTGACTGCTTCTCTGGGCAACTGGTGCCAGGGCCTCCCCACCCTCACAGGGAAGGATTCCTTCCCAATATCCCATCTAGTCCTGCCCTCTGGCAGTGGGAAGCCATTCCCCCTTGTCCTGTCCCCCTTCAAGCCTTTGTCCAAGTCCCTCTCCAGCTTTCCTGGACCCCCTGTAGGTACTGAAAGCCTGCAATGAGGTCTCCCCAGAGCCTTCCCTTCTCCCAGCTGAACAATCCCAAGTCACTCAGCCTTTCATCACTGGAGAGGTGCTCCAGCCCTCTAATCATCTCTGTGGCCTCCTCTGGACTCATTCCAACTGGCTGATCTATGCAGGAATGAGAAAGGATGTAAGTCCCGTGCAATTATTAGTGAGCCTCTTGATTCAGAGGCTGCATTTGGTGTCAGTTTATGAAAGAAAAATACCCAGTGGTCACAGCAGGATCACACTGGGACAGTCAAAACTATCCCCAAAATGTCCCCTTCCAAGCAAGACCCTGGAGCAGCCAAGCAGAGCCATCCCGGCCATACCGCGCTCACCCGCGGTGGTGAGGTCAGGCCTGCCCAAGAACATTCCCACACGGCACACTGTGGCTGGATTTGAGGTTACCCAGAGACACAGTAACAGGCTCAGCCGGTTTATGGAAACAAGACACACCGGTAGCAGCAAACACAGGCTCCACTGGCAGATTCACCTTTGGCTCCTGCTGAGGAGCTGGAACACCTGGGCAGTGGGGCAGCCCAGAGCCTCAGGCACTGATTGCTGATCCCAGACACGATTCTCCCTGATAACACAGGGATGCCCAACACCCACTGGCAGAGCTTTTCAGCCAGCAAGAGACACAAGCATCAAAGTCCCTGACCCTGGGAAGCTCAGGAATTAGGAGGTGTGCCTGTGCTTCAGCCAGGTCAGGGCACAGCTCCAGGTCCACAGGAAAGCGGAGCGCTCCCAGAAGGAAGGAGATGCCCACCTAAATCAGGAATGAGCTTCTGCCCTCACCCCAGTGTGTCCTGATGGGTCACCAGCAGCATGAATGGGTGGCACTGGAGGAGGCATTGGCCAACATTAGTAGAAAGAGATGACCCACTTCTGAGCAGGGACAACAGGACCCCTGCACCCCTTCCTCACTCACTGCATGGGGAAACAACTGTCCTGCTCCAAACCTGGCTGCACCAGCCGCCTCCTGCCCTGCCTGGGAGAACCACATCTGTCCTCACACAGCCTGCAGTAGCACCACGCAGGCATCCCAGGCCCTGCAGACACCAGCACAGAGCTGCCAGGCATGCCCAGAAAGCAGGGGATGTTCCAGAGAGCCGACAGCTTCAAAGGCACAGGAGGACGAAGGACACAGACTGCCAAGTACAGCAGCTCCCTCCAAAAGGCAATCTGTACCACAGACACGGGTCCAGCAGACCCACGGAGGGTTGAGATTGGAAGGGACCTGTTAAGGCCAGGTAGTCCAAGCTCTGCCCAGAGAAAGGTCAGCTATAGCACATCACCCAGGGCAGTATGTGCATACACAGCAATGTCATGTGACGTACATACACAGCAGTCACACATATGCATATACACAGCAGTCACATGTGACACATCTACACAGCAGAATCTCACAGGGCCTTCTAAGCCTATCCTCTGTCTTTAAGGAACCACCTGGAGCAAGTTCCATCCCCTCTGCCATGACCAAGCCTTCAAGTTGTGTTTCTCCAGCTGATGTGACATGTCTGTGTTCATGTTCATGAAGCTCCCAGCAATAGTGCTGAGGCTGCAGCAGAGCCCCAGGACATGAACAAAGGGTTGCTGGAGCTCTTAGGTTACCTAAGAGAACCACAGTGTCCAGTGATGCTAGGAATTCAGACACCACCCACATGTCTCCCTCCTGCTGCAGCGTGATGCTTGGCAGAGCCTTGGTCCGCCCCTGCTCACTTAGTCAGACCAAGAGGTGGAAAATGAAAAAAAGGAGAAAGGACAATGGATAAAAGGCTCAGGACAAACCCTCTGAGCCACCACTCAGTTATGCTGTTTCCCAGAAATGGCAAAATCCCAAGGGCAGGCCCGGAAAGCCAGGATTAGGGACAGAGAGGCAGCCTGGCTCAGGGTCACCACAGCCACCCCCAGGCTGGTACAGTGGGCTGGTGGAGCTGGTCCCGCTGCTCAGGCAGGAGGAGTGAATGGGTTGCAGTCCTGGAACAACCCATGCAGACTGATGGTGCATGGCAGGGTCAGGGACACAGATCCACCAGACCCACCGAGCCTCCCACACAGACTGCTGTGTCTGCAACCTGCAGCAACCACGGAGCCCTATGCCCACCCACTGTGCACACAATGGCAACCCAAACCCCTGTGTGCTACAGCTCCTGTCCCACCTGCAGGAGATGCATCTTCACTGCCAAGGAAAGAGAGAAAGCGTTTGCGCGCTGAGCCTGGGACCTGGAAAACACCAACAGTGTCTGGATGCAGACTGATCCCCCTCCCAGGTCAGCATCATGACTTTTTTCCAAACCTTTGTTTTCCTGAGGCTATAAAAAAAGGGTTTCTGGCCTACCCAAGCTTCCAGCTCTCCCCTTCACCTGGTGCCTAATTTCATAATGCCAGGGGAAGGGAACAAGGACATGGGGGCCCTTGTTCCCCAGAATCACCTTGTGCTCTGTCTGGAGGGCCAGCCCCTATGTTCCCACCTGCACCTGGAGGAGAGCCATCTCCATGTGTTAGAGGGAGAGAGGAAGACAGACAGACACCTGGGCTCCTCTACCAGTTTCCATGGAAAGGAAGCCATGCTGTCCTCAGCACAGACAGCTCGTGGAGCTGCCTTGGCCCCAGGACCCCTCCTGCCGACAGCAGGCAAGAAGGGGGTGGCTGCCCAATGCCACCACAGGCCCTGGAGACATTCTTTCCCTCAGCCAAGCAGGCTTTAGGCAGGTTTCAGTGCAACACCTCAGAATCTCTCCAGGTGAGAAACAGCAGTGCTACTGGAGGGGAGCAGGACACATGTCAGGGGAAGAGGAGTCAGGCACCAGCTTAACCACAGAGTCACAACCACCTGACACTCAGGCCAATAGCTCTGAAACCAGGCAGTGACAATTTCTATAGCTGGAGATCAGGAATGGGGTCTACATCGCAAACACAATCTTTACTCTGGAATAGGACAGAGACTTCTTGCTTCTGCAGCCAAAACCACCACAGCGTTCCCAGCTTTGTTGCCCAAATAGCAGGGCTTGGACACCTCCTCTTCCTCAAAAACAATGTGTGACAACCCAGGCTGCCTCAAGACACTAGCCCTGAGCCAGCAGTGTTGGTAGCAAGTGATTTTCTCTATGAACCAAGCACCCCAGCAGTGCCTGCTGTGTGACAACTCCTCCAACACGAGCTCTGCTCCAGAGCAGAGGTTTTGCCAACCCTTCCAACCATGGAAACGCCCATGCTAAAGTCCTCCTCAGCCTCCTCACCTCTCATTTCTCTTCAGAGAATTTCAAGTCCAACTGTCCAGCCCTGCTGGAACAGTCCCCGACTCCAGCAGGACAGCACATGTTTAATTAAAGGCAGGATCAGACTGTGCAGCAGGAAAATAATTACAATTATCCTTGTGATTCACAAGCAACAGGGCCTGGTTCCCATGCCACCATGGGCTGGGCTCCTAGTTAAGTTCTGTGTTTGTCACCAGGCAGGATGAATGCATGGGATCCTGCACTGCAGGTCGGAGGTGTCTGTCCATCCATCTGTCCATCTGTCAGTGCAACACAGCAGCTCCCCAAATGCCGACAGCAAAACCAGCTCATGTATTTGAGCCTTGTGTTTCATTCTCATTTTCCTGGTTAAAGAGCGGCTTGACATCTTAAGACCTGCCCCTGGAGGAAACAGAGACTGTTGCGTGCTCCACAGCTGGGCACTGGGACATGCGAGCACACGTGTCTGCCTTGCCTGTCTCAGACCTACAGGCAGGTGAAGTGTGAAGGAACCTGGGGCCCCTCCTCTCACACATGTGCTGAGAGATCTGTGACACCTGTGCCAGTGGCATTGTCTCTGGGGAAAGCCAGCCTGGGATAGAGTCAGGAGGAGCTGGAAGCAGCAACTGCAAAGCAAAACATCCAGGAACTGATCAGCTCTAAGGTTAAACCCAGCACTTCCAAGTCACTGTGCTCAAAGCCAGCATGGCACAGGTGAGGCCACAGAACTAGAAAGACCTGTATCCCACGGCTGGGCAGCACAGGCAGGACGCCAGCTCCAGAGGCTGCACAGCTCCCTCAGCAGAGCAGGACTCAGTCCACTTCCAGCAGAGCCCAATTCCTCTAGGCAGCACCAGGGCAGCAAACTCAAGAGACACCTTTCCCGACAGAGAGAAACCAGGAAAGCAATGGTTATTCCCAGAATAGCTTAATTCAAGAATAATCACCAAAATCTGATCAGGATAACTGAGTTAACACGAGCAGAGGTCAAACAAGCAATCACGCTGCTGAGAGGTGGGAATATCAGTTTGGAGCTCTAGCAGAGCGGCTGCTACCGAGCCCCAGGGGCAACCCTGATGCCAGAGGGAGGGCACCACAATCACCATCCAGGTGCCAGTCACCCGGGGACTTGGTCTGACCCACCTCAGCAGGTGTGGGACAACACCTCAGGCAGTGGATACAGACCGCCTGTCCCCCCAGCACCGGATCTTCCCAGCTGTCTCCCACTCCAGAAGTGTTTCCTTCTCCACTCCTCACAGTATTTGCCAGATCCTGAACTAGCTCCAGGCTAGTGAACTTCTCTGGCCACAAGCACATGGTCACCGACACCTGAGAGGAGGCAATTCAGACAAGAGACACCGCTGACATGCCAGCCACACCCAGGTCTGCAGTCAGACCCAGAGCAGAGAGCACGGGGAGAGGGGACACTCCTTGCCTGCCCACAGGAGGAGAGGCACGAAGGGGCCCAGCGAGGCGGGGCAGGGGCGCTGAGGGCAGCGAACAGGACTGGCCCCACATGCTCCCACACACACTGGAGCCAGGAGGAGACCAGTGGCCAGCAGACTGCTCCTGCCAGCCGGACACAGCCCTCCCCACAGCCCTCCCCACGCAGACCAACGGATTTCCGACTATTTAACCCCGTATCAGGCCCTGAGGAATGCACTGCTAATATATAAAAGTACTTAAGTGTTGGGAATACATTCCAGCACAGACAAAGCAAGCTGTCTCCGAGCCAAAGGCTCAGCAGCTGCTGCTTCTCAGGCACTGAAGCAGGACTGAAGAATGCTGTCCCCTTCAGAGGGGCCAGGGCAGCAACTGCCCCCCAGCACACAGCGAGGACACAACTAGGAGCAGGAAGGAATCTCTGGTCCAGGTGAAACAACAAACCAACCCAGGCCCCCAGAAAGGCAATCCTGAGCCAGAATTAAATCAAGACACCACAATTAGCATCCCATTGCTTCGAAGGCCTGGGAAGTGATCAATGCTCTCAGACCAATCTTCAACACGAGGCAGCAGTAGACTATGGCTGTTTGAGGAGAGAGGCCCCGACCACAATTACAGCCTCCACCTTGGTCCGTGCGATGGGATGGGGCAAGTCAGAAGGACCAGAACTCCCTGCAGCAGGCTCAGGGCATTCAGGGGCATTTTCCATTGAAGTATTGGAATATATGAAATAATCATGGCATTTAGTGCTATGGTTAGTTGACAAAATGGTGTTCAGTCAAAGGCAGGATTCGATCTTGAAGGTCTTTTCCAACCTCAATGATTCTGTGATTCTACTGCAAAAGCATTAATGGAGAGACCTGTGGAGATATTTCATGGGAGAGCATCCTGGGTACAGGTGAAGCAGCCAAATCCAGCACACCACAAGTACTACCCAAGGACCTCTGCCCCTTTCTGATTTGCCCTACAGTTTAGGTCTTCTCACCCAGGCCCCTCCCTGGCATACCAGCACCTCAGGAATCACCTTCTCCTGTTCAGCCAAAGGACACCATCTACTTCTAAACCATCTTCTCAGCAAAGGGTCAACTTGCAGTTACAAAAAGTAATTGACTGATCTGTAATGCCACAGGTATTAGCAAAGGGAACAATGCCAAAAGTTGTACTATACAATAACCTGTTGAAATTGTTTCCAATCGGATTGTGTTTTCCTGAGGCAGAAATCATAAGTAAGTTTATCCAGCACAGGGAGGCACCATAAAACAACGAAAAAAACCCAACAAACCAGGTCTAACCCTGAAACCAGGAATCCGAGTCAAGGCAATAAGACCAAGACCGGTAACTGGTGCAAAGTAGGGGACTCAGTGGCAGACTGTACCCTTGGGGTGCAGGAAAGCACATCTGGGGGACTGGAGAAGTCTTGAAGAAGAATTAAGTGTCCCTGAGTGGAAGGACACAGACCCAAACATCTCCTCTCTGAGCAGGAAGAGCACAAGGAAGGAGGTGCTGGAGCAGCTCCCAGGGGAACAGCCCAGACACAGACCAGTAAATGCCCTGAACCAGGAATGGAACAACGAGTTGGAGCCCACAGAGATGCTGTGATGCCACATCCCCTGCTCAGCACAGAGCATCCTTTCCATCCACCACACTCCCACCACTGCCTCAGTCAAGTTCCTGCCAGGGAGATGGCAAAACAGCGTTCCAAAATGCAGGAAACACACAGAACAGGTCAGAGGAGACCTGAAGAGGTTAACCCAGCCCTGCCTCTACCTCCAACCATCAATGAATTAACCCTTCCTGGCAGATACTCAGCAGCAGCCAAAGGGAACTGGAGACACGTGTGAGGTGCAGGCAGGGCCTCTGCAATGTCACATTCAGGCTTCAGTGTCGGGAGCACCAGCAAGGCTTAGGCAACTGACACAGGGAACCATCACCAAGCAACAGCAGGAACCCCAAAGGGGCCAACCAAGCCGGCAGTGATGCACCCACAGACACGGCAGGTGTTAAATCACCCAACAGAGAGCTACAGAGAGGTTTATAACAACCTGGGAAAGACTGAGCAGGAGCTTCCACCGCTGATCTCCCCACAAGTACCACACCAGTGCCAAGGAAGGTCTGGTGAGAGGCAGAGCCATTCCAACCACGGCCACCTGAATTTTCATGAACTTTTTACACCACTAAAGCTCTCTGCTGCCCAGCTGCCTCTGTACTTCGCTATTCCACGCACCTGAACCTCCTCCAAGAGCCAAGCTGCTGGGGAGACCCAGGCTGGACAGCACACCCACACCTGTCCCACACAGAGCTGAACACACCTCGGAGCTCAGGGAACTGAATATTAACAGTCACTTCCCATTCAGAGACCCCAAGCATAAAATCCATCTGCGCGCCTCTCTCCTGTTCCCTGTTTGTGTATCCAAGAATTGTATGTCCAGGAGTTTTATCTGCTTTTTTCTCCGTGACTGAGCCTTTATTTGGCTGCTGCCACCCCCAGCATAGATCCCACACCTCTGCTGTCACCATGGGAGGGTGCAGGGGACATGGCCTATGCTTATTCTAACTTCTGGGCAGCAGCAATCCAGAACACATGGCTTTTGGAGAGACAAACACATCCAACTGTCCCATTAACCCACAGGTTTCCTGAGCTCCTGCAAAGCATGAAGAGCCATGCCAGCTCTGCACACCAGTCTCACAACCAGCAAGCGAAACCAGTTTGTTGGCTGGTTTTGCTAAACAAATGTAGCTGTAGCTTTGACACAGCCTGGGATGGAAAGAAGCACATCCAGAGCAAGAGGAGGTGCCCTCTGCACATCAAGCCTTGGCAGGCTCCAAGGCTGGCTCCACACAGCGAGCCACGGAGGATTCCCGGCTCCCTGACTTTCTCAGGGAAGGGCTATTAGTACAGAGAGATTAAAAGGAGAAGCTTTACTCTTCCATGGAAGTAAATAAAACCCAAGATCCTCCTTACAGCCCTCAGATGCCAGGAAATTAAAAGCTGCTCTTAATTAGCTTTGTGAGGCCCCATTTTGCTTTGGGAAAGCAGCAACCATGGCCTTGAGCTTCACCCTGGTGCAGTGGGATCCTGGCTCCGGACATAGGACATGGATGCTCTCACCCCAGGCCACAGCAGCCAAACAGGAGGAACTGCTGAAACCCAGCCAGTTTCAAAGGGCCTTGCCATGATGCAAACAGCAACAAGCCCAAACAGGGAAGGACCTGCCCTGGACAGAAATGGGCTCCTCTCCTCAGTGTCTGTCTCCCACAATTTCCAGTGCAAGTGGTTATCAGCTCACTGAGCAGCAGGAAGAGTGTTTTCTGCACGGGGCTCAGTTTGTCATGAGAGCTGTAGTGAGGAAAAAGCAAAGCAGTGGAACTGCAGCCCCTACATTAGAAATGCCGGGGGCTTCCCTCTTCAGCACCACTGCTAAAACTCTTGGGACCACAGCCAGCCCTTGGGTTTCCTCTCTGTGCTGCCCACAGCCTCAGACACCTCCAGCCCCAGTACTCCCCCAGGAGGTGTCCAGTGGCCTGTCCCTGTGCACACCCATGCTGACACACGAGAGCTCTGAGGTCTCCTCCCTCTGCACAGACTTGTTCAGGATTTCAGTTCCTACTCAGCTCCACCCTCTTGTCCTCCTACACCAGGTCCTACCAGCTCTGCTCCACCCAGCTCTGCTCCAACCTCCCTTTTGCCTCCCCATACTCCAAACCAAAGCACTCCTCCAAAAGCACACCAAGAGTCTCTGGATCCTTCTGGGCTGTGACTGGCTCTGTCGTCTGCCACCTCCAAGTGCTCCAAATTCGATACTGTGTTCATTCCTTCCTGGTGAGACCTGTGCTTCTCAAGTGCTGACGGAGTGGCCTGGATGACTTAGGTGTTATGCAGCTCTGACGCAGTGATTAGGCCAGCTGTATTTCCAAAACCTACACCCCCAATGCAGGATCTGCTCTCCACCGTGCTCCTGCCGATACCCTGTAGCTACCACTCTCTGCAAGATAGGTATAGCAGAAGTCAGCATGGAGCAAGTCATTTCCACCTCTGGAATTCAGACATCCTCATGAAAAGCACAGGCAACTTATCAAAGGGAATTTATAATTTTTCATTAAATCATGTGGTATCACCCTGGCAGCAAATCCCTGCAATGGGGCAGCAGATGCTCCCACACAGATTTAATCAATCCCTTCAAACAGCCCAAGCAGAGCCACCCTAAGGGGAAATTTAGGCTCAAAACAGGCAAGTTTCCACAAGGGACAAGTGACGAAGAAGCAAGAGCAGATAGAAGAGTACCCAGCACTACAAGACGGAGAGAAACACAGGTTCACTTCCACAACTGGGAAGGGAGAAGTGAGGAAAGCACAGTAGTGTCACTCGGCAATCCCAGGACGTGGGCAGAGCATCCCATCAGATCTGGAGCAGAGCAGCAGCACAAAGGGCACTCTGGAAATTCTGCAGAGGAAAATGGTGCCACAGAAAGAGCAAGAGACCCCATGTTTCTGGAACAGGTGGAATAAGGACACATAAAAGCCCATCCGAAAAACCCAGCTGGTGCTGGGTAAGAAACCCCTCAGAAGAGGAACCATATAAACTCAGGTATTTTCAGGATCTTTCCAAAAGCCACCCCTCCAATCCTTTCACCTCAAAAATCACCTCCACAGAGAAGTCTTCCCTAAAAACCCTGCTTGAGCCCTCAAAGACAAACTTGCTACCCAAGGCTGTAAATGTTCTCTCATTCCCACTTTTTTGACAGATCTTCACAAGCACATCTCTGTGTCCTTTAGACTTTCTCCCATGGAATGGGCATGTGCAGCCCTGTTCCGTGAAACAAGCACACTGCCCTTTCTCCACCTTCCCTCATGGAAAGCACAAACCCTCCTCCCAGGGTCTCTTTCCCACAAAAGCCTTGTTACCATGAAGGGCTCCTCACCTGGAAAACATCCCCCTGACCCAACCAAAGATCTTGCCCACCACCATCCCTCAGGGGCAGTGTGTGCCTAAACCCAGTGTTCCCACCTTCCCTCTTCCTGGTGGAAGGCCAGTTTATTTTCAATTTTCATCGCCATATCCACCTCATACTACACAGATTCCTACTCCTGCCTTACGTATCTGTCCCTATCAACAGCAACATCCTTCCTGCAGTGACCTGCATGCCTGGGACCAAACACACCTTGGCACTGCTCAGGGAAGCACTGTGAACACAAACCTTCAAGACACACAGAGTCAAACCTAAGGTGGATCAAACCTGCTTTCTTGTTCCACCAACTGCATACCTCCTCCTCCTCCTCCTCACACACCTCTGGACCAACCATGGCACCAGCCACAGGGAACCTGGAGGGGCTGGAAAGGGGAAACACAGTGGGGTGCGAGTCTGCTTTCTCTGCCCAACGTGTCTCCAAGGCTCAGCACCTCTGGCATCCCCAAAGTCCCTGGCTGTTCTCAGGAGCAGCAGCACTCAGGACTGCTCTGCTTGTCTCCCTTCTTGTCCACAGCTGCAGGCACCTGATGTTCAGCTGTCATGTGAGGGCATTTAGGTTTGGCTGGGGATGGGCTGACACCTGGCACGGCCAGAGAAAGCCCTCAGCAGCTCCGGACAGGGGTTGAGAAGGAAAAGTGTGAGTACAGCAAGTCCAAAGCCAAACTCCCTCCAAGTCTCTCCCAGGACAAGCAGTGCAAACACACAATGGTGTCTGCAGATCCTCATTTTTGGTGGTTTTCTCCTTCATGAACTGCTCCACTTCTCTCCTCAGCTCATGTTAACTCAAAGCACTGTTATGTCATGTGCCAAGTGGTTCTGCAGCTCAGTTAAACTACATTTTGCATGAAAAATTATTTAATTTGCTCTGAACTGAGCCCTTTTTCGTTTCACTCAATGCTCTCCTGCAAGCAGCGGCAGCAGTCAGTTGCTCCCTGTCCACCCTCTCTGGGCCATCATTTACACTCTAGGCCTCTGCCATCAGATGGGGAATGGCTCTACCTTTTACTGCCTTTCCCAGACAGATGAAGGCATCCTGAGAGCGTTCACTTCCCTTGTGCAAAAGCTGTTATATATTGGGCCTGGTTACACCGTTTGCTGCTCCCCATTCTCTGTCCCTCTCCTGATTTACTTCATCTCCTTGAGACCAGGGGATCAGGACCTCACTGCTCTGTTCAATTTGTTCTTCTAATAATTCTTTGCCAGAAGACTCCAAAAGGGGAACTCAAACGCCAGAGAGGAGCCTGTGAGCCCAGGACAGGTCACGGCAAGAACCCTGATGCTCCAGGCCGAACAGATGCCACAGTTAAGTGAAACAGAAGCTCTTTGGAAGGTACAAAGGGCACGCACACAGCACCTGCGATCACAGGAAGGATTGTGTCCACACCATCACAGGCTAAGTAAAATGTCAGTATAAAATTTGCATTTATAATCCAAAATATGCTCTTCCAAGCTCACAAACCCCGGGTTGTCCCAATTCCAAGGGGTTCCATGTAGCACAAGGCTGGGCTGTGACTGTTCAGCAGGATACACGAAGCTGAGAGCACAGGGACCAGCAGGTTCTCCATGGGTGTCGCAATCACTCTCCTCTGCAGACAAGACTAACACCCATTCCCACATCCCAGCCTGCCCATAACACACATTTCCCAGTAGTTTGGGAAATCTTCCCACCTAAAGTACAACAAGATGCTGAGCTACCTGACAGAAGAGCAGAGAGTATCACACTGGTGTCTCCAGACCTAAACAACCTCACAACTCAATCCCACAGGCAGCCGAGCTCACCAGGATTCAGGAAGAGACAAGCAGGAAAGACGAACAGAACCCAAAAATACCAGAGCAAGAACTGCTGCTTCCAGACAAGAGAATCTGCTTGGGTGGGGATGCGTCAACTGTATGTTTTAACAAAACTGAACCAAACTACTTTGGTCTGAATCAAAACCAAGTTTCTGGTTTGTAAGGGTTTTTTTTTTTTCTACATTTGATGATAAATTCCATAACATGTCAGTAATCCAATAAAAAACTTGAAAGCTAATGACCTACTTCTCAATTTTTTTAATAAACAGGCAATTCAGCCTATATTCTCTGAAGACCATCTCTCCAAACACACTGCAGTCAAACACCTTCTCTCGCTGGCACAGGCAGAACTTAAATAACTTTTAAAAAATCATACAGTTTCCACAGGGGATACACGATAAAACTTCCTCTGGAATATCCCACAGCCCAGTACCTCCCAAGAGGCAGGTTCAAATTCCCATCTGCAGCATCCCGTGTACCAGATTACCAGGCAGAATGGGAGCATCACAGCTTGGGTTCCAGCTGCATGGTACTTCAGGACCCAAACACAAGAGCTCATCCCATCCCAGCACCCTGCCCTGCAAAAGCAAACCCTTGGGAGTCAGGAGATCCTGGGCCAAGCTGGCAGTGGAGCAGATGTCCAGTCCTCTGCTTCTGCAGAGATCACGGTGGCGTGGAACAGCACACGGAGGGCTTCTCCTGGTGTTCCCTGTGTGGAGAGCTCTGCGGCTGAACAGAATGGCAACAGAAGCTGCAAGTGCAGGCTGGAGCCCCAGATCACGGAATGATTTGGGATGGAACGAATCTTAAAGACCGTCCAGTCCCACCCCCGCTTCCATAGGCAAGGACACCTTCCACTATCTCAAGCTGCTCCAAGCCCCATCCAACCAGACCTTCGGCACTTCCAGGAATGGGGCAGCCACAGCTTCTCTGGGAAACCTGTGCCAGGGCCATGCCACCCTTCAGGAATTTTTTCCCAATAACCCTTTTAACTCTGCTCTCTGGCAGTGGGAAGCCATTCCCCCTTGTCCTGTCCCTCCAGGCCCTTGTCCAAAGTCCCTCTCCATCTCTCCTGAAGCCCCTTTAGGCAATGGAAAGGGCTCTAAGGTCTCCCCAGAGCTTCTCTTCTCGAGGCCAAACAGCCACCCCCAGCTCTTGCAGCCTGTCTTCACAGCAGAGATGCTCCAGCCCTTGGAGCATCCCTACGATCATAACTATAAAGCAGTTCTATCGCTTTTAATTAACTTACTCGACACTTTTTGCAGCTTACTGATTAAACCAGAGTTTTATTTAAATTCATGCTGTGCTTCGCTTGGCAGTGACTGTCACAGGACTGATGACTCGGATAAAGCCATCTCCCCGAGGGCAGGGGACCCCTTTATCCCGCTAATCGAGCAGCCGAGATGCCCCTCACAGCGGAGGGGCTCCTCCTCAGCCACGGTCTCGGCCCGTGGTGGTCGCACCGCGCCCGCCGGTCCCCGCGGGGCGCACGGACTCCCCGCGGCCGCTGCTCCGCGGCAGAAGCGCCCGGCCCCGGCCCCCCGAGCACGGGGAGGGCGCCGGGCTCAGCGGAGGCCGCTCGGCGAGAGGGACCGCGCAGGCCGGGGCAGCGCTCGGGCGGGCCGGAGCGGCCGCGGCCGGGCCGAGCCGCGCTCCGGGAGCCGTGGGGCGGCAGTGCCGGTCGGGGGCTCACCTTGGGCAGCTCGCGGAGCTGATTGGCGTCCAGCAGCAGCTCTTCGAGCGAGCGGCTGTAGCGGTAGATCTCCTCGGGCACGGCCTGCAACGAGCAGTGCCGCCGGTCCAGCGCCTCCACGTGCCGGTTGCAGCGCCAGAGCGGCGGCATGCAGCGCAGCATCGCGCCGGGCCGGGCCGGGCCGAGCCGGCCGGGATCGCCCGGGCCGGGCCGGGCTAGGACGGGCCGGGCCTGCGGGAGCTCCCGGATGTGCGGGGGCCGGGCCGGGCTGCGCCGAGCGGCGGCCGCGCTCCCGCTGCGGCAGCGCCCCCGCCCCGCTCCCTCCGCCCTGGCCTGGAGCTGCTCCCGGTGCCGCTCCCGGACTGCGCCCGGGGCCGCACCGCCCTCCGCGGGTGTCCCTGGGAAACGGAGTCCCTGGGAAATGGAGTCCGCTCCCGCCCCGCCCCGCACGCCGCCGCCCGGCACCGCCCCGAGGGCCGGCGCCGCAGCCCTGAGATGGACCGGACGCGCGTCCGGCAGTGGTACCATCCCCGCGGAGCCGCCAACCCCCGCCTCCCGGAAAACATCCAGGAGGAAAAACATCCAGAGAGAAGAACGAGCCCGAATGTGTTTGCACAGCGGGGTCTGGGGGTTCCCTCAGTAACTCATGGGTAGGCACAGAGACACAGACACAAACACAGGCAGACACACACGGACGTGCATCACTGGCAGGTGCCAGATCTGGGGATCGGATTTAGGAAAACACATTGCAAAAAGCCCCTGCCGCGGCGTGAAATTCTGTCGTGGAGCGGCATTTCTCTTGTAGAAACTTGGTGGGACCAGAGACTGTGCACGAAGGCAACCAGGAGCATGAAACAGGTCCTCATGGACAGAGCTCAGCCAATGCTCATGCATGGAACAGGAATCGAAGACTCCTGGAGTGTGAAGCTGGAGAAACCAGCTCTGCCACAAGAGAAACAATGAGCAGCCGCCTCCATCCCTTCTCCCTGCACAAGGCACAACAGATGGATTAAAGCCCACACATGTCTGTTCTGGGACACAGCACCCAGGTGCTGCTTCGTGATAAAAGCCAAAATGCAAAGGGAATCATTGCCTCTGAGCTGTCCCAGGACACTGCTGTTCTATCCCCTACTGCTTTCACAGTTTCCTGGCTGCTTTGTCACTCTTTATCTTTCCTGTCCAGTTTCTCCTCATTGAAGTTTAACCCTGCTCTATCTCTTATCCCAGCGCTGTCACATGGCCCTCAGACCGTCTCCTCTCCAGACGCAAATCTCCGTTCCAGCTCCTTTCGCCTTGTACCCAGCTCTCCACCAGCTCCTGCCATGGTTGTTTACCTCATTTCTCTCTCATTTTTCTTTCAGAGATCAGATCCTCCTTCCTCACAGTCTGACTGTGACAACTCTTCACACTCACACTTGTGCGACACTGGGCACAACCCAGGAACAGCCTGGGACACCAACCCAGGGCAGGAAAGATACTGTATTTCTCAGACTGCAGAGTCAGAAAGAATCCTGCAATGAGCAGAAAGTGACCAATGCCTGAGTGACACCAGAGCTTGAGGCACTGGTGAGGCACTGGTAAAACATTGGTGGGAGACTGGTCCTTGTGCCGGCAGGAGGAGGGGAAAGTTGTCCTTTCAGCTTCACTGTCCACCACAGGCAGAGGCTGTGAAACTGGGAAGGAAGGAATTTATGAAGTTGTGAAATCACAGAAGGGTTTGGGTGGGAAGGGACATTAAAGCCCATCCAGTTCCATGCCCCTGCCATGGACAGGGACAACTTCCACTAGCCCAGGTTGCTCCAAGCCCTGTCCAACGTGACCTTGAACACTTCCAGGGGTGGGGCAGCCACAGCTTCTCTGGGCAACCCAGGTCAGGGCCTCCCCACCCTCACAGGGAAGGATTTCTTCTCAGTATCCCATCTCTGCCCTCTGGCAGTAGGAAGCCATTCCCCCTTGTCCTGGCATTCCATTTTTAAACATTTGGGTTTATCGAGCTTTCATTTGCCTCAACTGCAGTGTCTGTATCAGAGATATCCTGCTGTGTCTGTCACAGCAATCCTGTAATAGAGCAATCCTGCCACACGGAACACGAACCTGTGACTTCATACCAATTATTATTTCTGGGGCAGTACCTGGAGTGATGCATCAGCTGGTGTCATGCCCTGTCAGAAATCATCAAGGGAGCCAGGAAATATGGGCGTGACAGCAGGATCTGTGTGAGAGACAATGAATTGGCCATTAGGAACTAGAAAGATGAAATTTAAATTTTCAGGCCAGCTCTGAGCATTTGTACAAGTATAGGATGGTCCCGTTTCCTATAAATGGAGGGGCAGTACAATGGAGCAAACCCATGATGCTTTGAGAATGGTTTCATTGATCTACCTAAGCCTCAGCAGAAGTGCAAGATCATGGCAGGGACAAAGACAAGAATTACAGTTCTGCATAAGGCTCAGAGGTTTGACAAAATGTGTCTCTCGAGGGAGAGTTTGCCCAGCTGCTCTCCATTGTTTATCATCAGTCCTGGCTGCCCAGAGAGGTCAAAGATGACTGGAGATGCCAATGTGATGCCCATCCACAAGCACGGCCAGAAAGAGGGTCCAGGGAACTCCAGGCCTGCCAGCCTGACCTTGGTGCCTGGGAAGGCCATGGAACAGATCATCCCAAGTGTCATTACACAGCACGTGCAGAACAAGCTGGGGATCAGGCCCAGCCAGTTCAGGGTTGTGACAGGCAGGTCCTGCCTGACCAACCTGATCTCCCTCTGTGACAGTGTGACCTTCTCAGTGGCTGAGGGAAAGGCTGTGGATGTGTCTGCCTGGACTCGAGTAAAGCTCTGACACCGTTTCCCACAACATTTTCCTGGAGAACCTGGCTGCTCCTGGCCTGGACAGGTGCACTGCTTGGTGGCTCATGGCTGGGCCCAGGGAGTGGTGGGCAATGGGGCTACATCCAGCTGGGGCCGAACACCAGTGGGATTCCCTAGGCTCAGTAGTGGGGCCAGTCCTGTTTAATATCTGTATCAATGCTCTGGACAAGGGGTTTGAGGGCACCTCAGCCAGCTCACAGAGGACACCAGGCTGGGCAGGGGCATGGATCTGCAGGAGGGCAGGAACCTCTGCAGAGGGGTTTGGAAAGGCTGGATGACCCTTTCCCAGCACTGTTGCCCTTCCCTGGACACATTCCAGCCCCTCAATGTCCTTCTTAGTTGGAATGGGCCCAAAACTGACCCAGCATTGGAGGTGACTAAACAGTGCCCAGCACAGGCCTGGCCAGGGCCTGTGGCCACACTCCAGCTGATACCAGCCAGGTCCCATTGGCCTCTTGCCCACCTGGGCACACCTGGGCTCCTGTTCAGCCACTGTCACCAGCACCCCCAGGTTCTCTTCCAGCTTTCCAGCTGCTCTGCCCTAGGCCCAGGTCTCTGCAGGGGGCTGTGGTGACACAAGGGCAGGACCCAGAACCTGGCCCCAATGAACCTCATCCCCTAGGACTTGGCCCATCAATCTGGCCTGTCCTGATCCTGTTTAGGCTCTGCAGAGCCTAAACTCAAGTTAATCAATAACTATTGAGAACTTCAAGGGATTCTGCTGCCATAAACTCACCCAGGCAGTGAGTCTGAGCTGAGCCTGGGGACAGGGTGAGCACCGGGGGATCTCCAGGTCCTGCCCCAACCCATCCTGGGCTCTGTCCCCTCCATCTCTCCCTCCTGGTGCCCCTTGGCCCCACAGTGGGACCTTCCCTCACCCTGGTGTGTTTGGAGTGACTGAGCTGGAGCTCTTGTTCCCCCAGCAGCCCTCCCAGCTGGGCTCGGCAGTGGGACCTGGGCAGGTGCCGATGACACCCCTGTGCTTTGGTGCTGCTGAGCAGGGCTGGCACTGCACCAGCATCGTCTCCCCAACATTCCAGCTCCCATCTGTCAGGCCAGGGCCTTGGGAGGGGACACAGCCAGGACAACTGACCCAGCTGACCACAGGGATAGCCCAGGCCACATGACCTTGGCTCAGATATAAAAGCTCAGAAAAGGAGGAGGAAGTGGGGGAAATTTGTTATTTGCAATATTTGCCTCCTGAAGAAACGGCTCCAAGTGCTGGAGCCCTGCTTTCTGGGAAGTGGCTGGACTTCACCTACTCATGGGAAGTAGAGAATAAAATCTTACTTTTTTGCCTTTGCTTATGCAACCTTTTGTTTTTGCTTGTGGTTTTGCTGAATTATTTCAACCCACCACACCTGGGTGGGGGCTGAGAGGATTTATCAGGGGGTTCCTGCCCATCCCAGGGGCTAGAGGGGACGGTGGCTTCTTTGAGTCCTGTGGGGGAACAGTAAAATTTCCCAGGAGCAAGGAGAGTGTCTGGATCCAAGCCCAGCTATCTCAGCTATAAAATGCCAGAGGAACCACATGTCCCCTGTCCAGAAGTGCAGGGAGGGACTGAGAGGGGAGAGCTGGGAGACTGCTGGGAGAGCAGCACCCAGACCCTGCACCCACCCAGGGCACAGGTAACGCTTTGGGTCGGGGTCCTGGGAGTGATGCCATGGAGCTGTGGGGACCAGGCCGGGATGCTGGATGTGTGGGGGACAGCAGCCCATGGGACCAGGCTTGGGGTCAGGGCACTACTGGGACATGGCCAGGGGGCTCCTGGCCAGAGATGCAGCTGGGGTGCCCCCCTCTCCCTGGGCTGTCCCCTCTCTCCCTCCCCACCTCCTCAGCCCCTCACAGAGGAACTGCCCACATCCCCCCCCCCGAGTCCCTGCAGGGTCCGGGGGGTCCCTGGAGAGTCTCTGCCCACCATGGAACTCCTGTCGCTGGTGCTGCTGGCTGGGACCCTGGCTACCAGCATCCACCTGCACTGGTGGGACCGTAGCAGTGCCATCAAGGAGATTGCACTGGACATGGCCCCCAACTCCTTCGATGACCAGTACCTGCACTGCCACTTCAAAATGGTGAGGGTGCTGCCAGCACTCAACCGCACGGAGTTTGTCCCCCACGGTGACTACGCCGAGGCCTGGAACAGGGCCACAGCCAAATGGGGCAGCCGCCCCTACCTGGGGTCGCTGCTGCAGCTGGAACAGGCCATCGCCCTCCTGGCCTACACGATGGAGGAGGGCCTGTACCTGGAGTTCAACAGGGCTGTGCGTGTGGCTGGGCGCTCCCAACGGGAATACCTGGACACCTTCCACTTCAAGGTGCTGCATTTCCTGCTGACCGAGGCCCTGAGTGACCCGCGGGGTGCCCAGGGCCACCCCCACTGCCTCCATGTGTACCAGGGTATCGATGGTATCCACTTCACCAGCAGGATCGGACAGATCATCCGCTTTGGCCAGTTCGCCTCCGTCTCCTTGCTGAAAAATGTCAGCGAGTCTTACGGCACCAGAACCACCTTTGAGGTGGACACCTGCCACAGTGCTGACACCCGGTATTTCTCCAACTACCCCGAGGAGGAAGAGGTCCTCATCCCACCCTTTGAGACCTTCAAGGTCACCAATATCACCCACCAAGGGGACGACATCTACATCCACCTCTGCTCCCATGGTGTGCACAGCAAATACAACTGCGCGTGGTTCCGAGGTGACATCCCTGGCATGGGGACACCTGCAGCTGGGTGCGGGGGGCACGAGGGCACCAGCTCTGTTGGGGCAGGAGAGTTTGTGGTGGGGCAGCTGAGGGAGGTGGCAGGGCTTTGGGTGTGTGGCATCGCATGGCTCCAGCTGCTTTCCTGGGATGGCACAGCCTGGCACAGGAGAGCATGGGATAGGATAGGATGGGATGTCATGGTGTTGTCCCAATGGTGGGCTTGTTTCCTGGGGGCAGCACTATTTTACACCCCAAGATGAGGGATTTCTAGTTTTTATTCTACTTTGCACAAAGTAGGGAGCTCCCTGACCCTCTTCTCTGGCCTCCCCAGGCAGAAGTGTCCCCAGAGACCCCCCCAGGCCTCACTGGACTCCTGGCAGCACTGGCAGCTGTCACCAGCATCCCCTGAGCCATGAGGTCATCATGCCTGCTGAAGACAAGGTGTCACAGATGGAACCACTGGCGTCACCAGGATGGCAGAACTGGCCGGGGGCACAGAGAGTCCCCCCCAAAGGGTGGACACTGGACAAGCCCTGTGGACACCCTCCCTGAGCCATGGCTGGGGTGTCAGGGTGCAGCTGCGTGGGTTGGGGAAAGAGGGGGACAGTGGGGATTTTCTTCTCTTTTTGACTTTTCTCCTTTCCCATGTTTTTAACTTTTCTTTCGAATTATTAAACTGGTTCTAACTCAATCCATGAGTTTCCTTTTCATTTTTCTCCACCTGACCCTGCTCTGCTGACTCTGGACATGGGCCTGGAGGGACAGCACAAGGGGGAATGGTTTCCCACTGCCAGAGGGCAGGATTAGATGGGATCTTGGGAAGAAATCCTTCCCTGTGAGGGTGGGGAGGCCCTGACCTGGGTTGCCCAGAGAAGCTGTGGCTGCCCCACCCCTGGAAGTGTTCAAGGTCACGTTGGACAGGGCTTGGAGCAACCTGGGCTAGTGGAAGGTGTCCCTGCCCATGGCACAGAGCAGAACAAGATGAGCTGTAGAGTCCCTCCAACCCACCACTGTCCCAGGATTCCATGATAATATGGAACAAGAATAAGAAATCCATTTCAGCTTTTTGCCATATTTTGGCTGCTCCTTCCATCCTTTTTTTTTTTTTTTTCCTACCTCTCTTAGCTTTATTTCCCAGTTTTCCACCTCATGTTATAACAAAACTCCTCTTGTTTCCTGCATATCTTTGCCACCATCTCTATGAAAGCGGAAACAGCTTTTTATTTCAGCATCCATCTTTCCACACATCCCGTTCCCAAGGTTTTCAAGAAACACTAAAATAATCATTAACTGCTCCAGATACATAAATTCGATAAATCCTGCTAAATTCAATCCCGCATGCTGCCCTGGGAGCTGGGATCCCAGGAAAAGCTGAGGGTTTGGAGACCCAACTGAGTAACCTTTAGGAACTGGCACAGCCTCCTGCCTCCTGGATCCCCCTGCAGAGGGATCTGGCCAGGCTGGATGGGATGGGATGGGATGGGATGGGATGGGATGGGATGGGATGGGATGGGATGGGATGGGATCGACGGGCTGAGGTCAATGGTGTGAGGGTCAGCATGGCCAAGTGCTGGGTCCTGCCCTGGGGTCACAATGACCACATGGAAGGCTCCAGGCTTGGGGCAGAGTGGCTGGAAACCTGGAAAAGGATCTGGGGGTGCTGGTGACAGAGTTTCCCAGGGGATGGGATCCTGCGGCAGAGCTTCCTTGGGGATCAGATTCCACTGTGGAACTTGACTGGGGATGGGATCCCACTGCAGTTTCCCAGGGACTCACTGTGGACCTCCCCCTTATGATCTCACTCCTCATCTCCATGGACACAGCTCCCAAACACTTGGGCTCCAGGACCAGTCTGGCCAGCAGCAAACCAGAAGCAGTGGGACCAGGGAAGCAGCTGGAAAACCTGGGAGCAGGGAAGGTCAGTGCCTTAAAATCCCAAAGTTTGTACAATCCCAACTTTGTCCTTTTCCCATGGGGATTTGGGAATTCTCTGACCCTCACACATCCCCTGCACCAACTCCCAAAAATTCCAGCATCAGTACAGCCTGTGCAGGGATTTTAGTGGATTTATTCTGTTTTTTATCCATCTCCTGGAATTCTGCATTTTTTTTCTGTAAAAATTGACATGAATTGTATTAGGAAAGGAGAATTTTTAATTACAAACATTCACTAAAACTATCGGACTTGTCAGACTCCAGCTCTAAATCCTGAATTCCAGCATTCTACACTGGAATAAAGAGTTCATAAATTCAGCCAATCCTGAAATTAATGCTTAAAAAGTGTTTAAAAACATGAATCTCATTAAAATAATGCTGATTAATATATTTTAAAAGAGAATCTCCTGAAATTGGGATGTGAGATACTGGTTTGTGACAGGAGATACTGGTTGGGATGCAGCTGCCTCTTCAAACACTGGAATCAGTGAGGGGGGAACAGGGTGTATTTGCACTTTTTCTTCCAAACTCTCCAAACTGTTAGGAATATCCTAGCATTATGTGGCAAAAAAAAAAGAATTCTTTAAAAATGTGCATTTTTGGTTTTCTCCTGAGGCAATTCAGGAAATGCAAATCCAGGTATGGCACCTGCACTTCCATCCCAAACAGTTTTGGGTCAAACATTTGATCTGCTGGAAGAACTAGTTGGAAACACAAGGGCAGAACTGCAGCAAAAATATTTGCTCTGAACTGGCCTTTTTTCCTTCTGTTCCAGTTTTTCACAGATTGATTGGGAAAGGGCATCCAAATCCACGGGGAAAGAAGATGCCCTGACTGCTGGGAAAAACAAGCAAAGAATGGGGACCAAGGATGGAGAGACACCCAAAGAAATAAGTGACATGGAAAACCCCCCCCAGGAGAGGAAGCTGTACCTGCAGGAGGAATGCAGGATCCTCACAGAACACCTGGACACATACCTGGGAAGAGCGGAGCAGCTCCTGCAGGGAAACAAATGCCTGGAAAAGGAAGCCCAGGGGACTCAGGAGCAGAACCAGGCTTACCTGTCCTGCACAGCAAAGTGCAGCCAGGACCCCCCGCATATGGTTATCACCCTGAACAACCAGAATTGCCGGGATCTGGCCCACATCCAGGCACAGAAGGAGGAGCTGATCCCACAGTATGCTGCGAAGGAGCAGGAGGTGAGGAGCTCCCTGCGGGACACAGAGGCCGAGGCTGCACTCCTGGACACGGAACTGGAGGAGCTGGAGCCGTACAGGGACCTGTTAGTCCAGGCGGAGCAGAGGGTGAAGGCGCTGGAGAAGGAATTGCGAGTCACCAGGATACGGTGTGCTGAGGAAACCCGCGCCATAAGGAGCAGGTTCCTGCAGGAAAAGGCTGATTGTGAGCAGGAATTCCACCAGAGGATGCAGGAGCTCACCTGCAGAGCACAGGAAGTGGCGCTCCAAGCTCTGGTCCAGCACGTGGAGCAGGTGAAAGCAGAGAACAGGCACCTGCGCCAGGAGCTGCTCGGCTTCCTCCAACACTGCCAGCTCCTCAAGGACACCAAAATCCAGCTGCAAGATCAGCAGGAGCAGCTGCTCCGGGAGCACCAGTGCGCCCAGCAGGCAGCACTGCTCACACCAGCACGAGGCCCACGGCGCCGCTGGGACCACCTGCCGCGCTCGCCCGCCAGGGGTGGCCACTGACCCCAAACCGCCTGTCCGTGACCTGGAAATAAACGTGGAAGCAACCAAATCCTTTTGGCAGTGGAAGCACGGAGGGGTTTGATCTCTGGTCACAAGGATCCATAGAATATATTTATGGACTAGATCCATATTGATGTTCTCCTTCTGTCCCGGGGAGATGGTGGCTGCCCCATCCCTGGAAGGGTTCAAGGCCAGGCTGGATGGAGCAACCTGGTCTAGTGGAAGGTGTCCCTGCTCATGGCAGTGGGGTGAGACTGGGTGGGCTTTACAGTCCCTTCAACCCAAACCATTCCAGAATTCCATGAAATTATGGCTCTCAGTGCAAATGGCTCATGTGAGAGAGACCTGTGCCCGCAGCAGCAGCTCTTGGGCTCTGCAGGAGGGAGGTCCCAGGGACAATCGCCAGGAGCTCTGATGTCATTGGGAACAGGTGGGATCAAGCTGGAGCTCTGCTCCAGGCTCTGGCTGAGATCCAGGTATGAATTGTCAGACCAACAAAGGCTTTTGTGGTCACTCCCCACACAACTGCCAGGGAAAAGCCTGGTAATCAGCTCATACAAAATAGACCCCTAAAACAACATCCATGGCTGTAACCTGCAATGATTTCAGCCAGCCCCTGGGTTTGGCTGCAGGTAAAGGACTCTCTGGAGCACCCACACAAACTCACCAGTGCTGCCCAGTCTCCCCATGCCAGGTTGGGGGTTTGGAAGGACAGGGCACTCATGTGTTGGCAATGCCAGCCCTGTTATTTTCCGGCTGCCTCTCCCAACAGCCATGGAAACAAAGATCTCCACACCAGGCAGTACACGCCGCAAAACACTGACAAATCAGGATCTTCCCTTATTCCCACCGAGTTGAACCATTTACCTGAGATGAAGCTGATATGAACAGAGCCTGTCCAAGCACCAGTGAGACACTGAGCAACCTCCTTGTGCAGCTGCTTTGCTTCAGGCTGTCGCTTCCCAAGTGATTTGGGCTCTTCCTGCTTGTCTTCCAAGTGGGAAGAATACTCTGATGGGGTGTCCAGATGCAGGATTTCAGCTGGTGATTAATTATTCACATCAAAGGGACTTGGAAAAAAGTGTTTCCACACTGGGAAGGGTGGGGGGAAGCAGGAGTAACAGCTACAGGAATGAACCGGATCCAGTTTCAGGTGAATCCTGTAATCATGTAATGCCTGACTGAGCTTACTGAAGCACCTGTATCCATTGGGGATGAGACCTCCAGCCTGATTTTTCAGGGAAACAATCCTCAGCAGAGGACCAGGAGCACCTGAGTTTCCTTTTCCCCCAAAACGATCCAAACTCAAAAGCCTCGAGCCACTCCTGTCCTGCTGGCACCAGGCTCTGGGGTTCAGTGCTTCTCCAGCCTCCACTGCAGCTGCTCCTGCTCCACACCAGGACCTCTAGCCCACAGGGAGGCCCTGGTCTGAACAAGGCCTGGAGTTTCAGACCCCTACTCCAAAACGGAGCTGGAGTCTGTGAGCCCTTGGCTGCGGAGCCGAGATGTGGAGGCCCATCCCCAGCAGCCTCTTGGCCTCTCCTTCCCCCCGCTGCCGCTTCCTTCAGGGATTAGAAAGGTTGGACTCTCAGATCGCAGGATAGTCTGGACTGGGAGGGACCTTTAAAGCTGATCTCGTCCAGCCCCCTGCAACGGGCAGGGACATCCTGGCCGAGAGCCCGGTCCAGCCCAGCCCTGGCCACGCTCAGTCCCTGAGCTGCAGCACTCAAGGAAGAAGGTCCTGTGCTTACCCATGGATTTTGGGATGTTTTTCCCTAAACACCAGAGCCTCCGTTGACAGGTGCTCCCAGACAGAGTTGCTCAATGGCTGCTGCAGCTATCCCCGAAAGCTCGGGGCTGCCAAAGACAGCACCACAACTGCTGTAGACACAGCACCTTGGTATCCCAACATCCCTGCATCCCAACATCCCTGCATCCCAACATCCCAGCTGCCACAGACACAGCATCCCTGCATCCCAACATCCCCGTTGCCATAGACACAGCATCCCAACATCCCCGCTGCCACAGACACAGCATCCCTGCATCCTGCCCCCCCCCCCCGCTGCTCTAAACACAGCACCAGGACACCCCAGCATCCCAACATCGCAGCTGTGCAGACTCAGCATCCCGGCTCTGCTCCAGCCCGTGTGATTCCAGCCCAGGCTGAGTTTCCCAGGCTCTGCTGCAGGACACGCCCAAGCTTGGCAGCAACCCCCAGAGGGAGGCTGGGCTCGGAATTCCCTGCTGCAGTTCCTTGGAGATCATTCTCCTTCGATTTGGATTCCTCAACTAAAAGGATCATTTCCTCCAGCCCTCCTGCTGCATCCCAGGTCTGTGGAATTCCTGAGCACGGGCTCAGCTCACAGTTCCTCTGCATCAGGGCTCCCTCCCGGCACCCCCAGCCCCTCCCTCTGCCAGGACTGGAGCCCTCAAGGGTGACACCCGCACCCCGAGTGCCCCCTTGGCTCCATCCCAACCCCTTGGGGCGCATCCCGGAGGGAAGTGGCGGCTCCTGCCCCAAAGGTGCCGCAGGGTCCTGAGCTGAGCGTGGCTGGAGGGAGCTCGGGGCTGGGCAGGGGCACCCACAGCACCTCTTTAAGCCCAGCCCCACTCCTCAGGGTGCCAGCCTGGGCTGAGGAGGTGCCAAGCTGGGTTGTGGAGATGCCAGTGCAGTGCCGGTCCTGTGCCAGCCTGGGCTGAGGAGGTGCCACATTGCTGCCAGAATGGGTTGAGAAGGTGGCAGATCAGTG
This sequence comes from Aphelocoma coerulescens, assembly GCF_041296385.1. NCBI lineage: Eukaryota > Metazoa > Chordata > Aves > Passeriformes > Corvidae > Aphelocoma > Aphelocoma coerulescens. The sequence goes on from NC_091015.1 coordinate 168,656,257, forward strand.
CCAGCTGAGAGCTGAGGGGGCTCAGCCTGGAGAAAAGGAGACTTAGGGGGACCTTCTCACTCTCCCCCACTTCCTGACAGGAAGGTGGAGCTAGAAGAGGGTCAGGCTCTACTCCCAGGGAAAAAGCAATAGGACGAGAGGACATGGCCTTAGGCTGTATCAGGGGATGTTTAGGTCGGACATTAGGAGGAATTTTTTCATAGAAAGGGTGATTTGATATTGGAATGGGCTGCCCAGGCAGGTGGTGGGATCATTGTCCCTGGAGGAGTTTGAGGAAAGACTGGATGTGGCACATGGTGCCATGGTCTGGGTGACAGGGCAGGGGTCGGTCACAGGTTGGACTGGATGATCTCAGAGGTTTTTTCCAGCCTCAGTGGTTCTGTGATTCTGTGATTCGGTGATTCTGTGGCTTCCCTGTCAAAGCTCAGAAAATCTGCAGGTCAGGAAACTTCATCAGAGGAACAAACTGGCCATGCCCAGACAAGAGGCCTGATGAGATTAACAAGCCTCCTCCAAGACCTAAAGGGGAAAAGGAGAAAAGAGAAAAAAATAAAATAAAAAAAATCTTACCCCCATCCTCTGCAACATTTCTTTGGAGATTCATTTATTTGCATTCATGCCCAAATTCTGTGAATTTCCACATATTCAGGATTTAAACCCAACCAAACTCTATTTCCACACCCCAATTCCTTTAACCCTAATGAGCCTCAGCACCCACAGACCCCCCCCTGCCCTTTTCCTCACTCCGTTCTGCCAGGGACACATGCTGGGATCAACCCTGACCCACCTTGTTTGTCTCAGTTGTGCCACAGATTCCCATTAAAGGGAAGGGAATCCTGCTTTTCCATTGCTCCCCAAAAATTGGTCAAAAGAGGAAAAAAAAAAGGATTTTTCTTCTTCAGAAGACTGTGGGACAGAACTGAAGTCATGGGCTTATGGGCATTTCCCAAAAATCCCAGAGTTCCATTTGATCTGCCAGAATGGATCAACTTTTGGCTTCAGGAAAAGAAGGGCAGGATTGGCCATTATTCCTTTCTTTTGCCTCAGATCCCCTATTTCAGCATCAGGTTGGAACATTTCATGTGCTGTGGTGAAAAACCCTGGAATTGTGTTTTGCTTGAAATTCCTTCACTGAAATAACACCTCTGCCAAGTATTTTTCAGTAAAAACCAGGCCCTGACAGCTGATTAAACTTTCAGTAATTTAAAATATTTAAATCCCAGTAATTTAAAATATTTAAGAGATACAGACAAGATGATTCCACAACTGTTTCAGCCACAGTCTTCGTTACCCCACTCCAATGAGGAACTAAAGCTCAGCAGCACAACTAAGGAATCCTTCTCACGCTTCACAAAAAATGTGCAGGAATTTTAAAATCTGTAGTAAATAAGGCAAATTCTAAACATTTTCCTCTCACTATCAGCTGCTCCCATGCAGAGCTCTGAGCCCTGCTGAGGGCTACGATCAGCTGCATCTACAACTCATGGAAATGTCACTGGATCATTTTAGCTTTAAAATAACTCAGATATTTTCTTATGGATAAAAATTTTAATCCCCCAATAATGAAAAGAAACAATTTACAAAAATAATTCAATTTACCAGCATGTGGTCACATATTCCCAGATGTGAACTGCTGGTACTGCCACAAGCAGTTTCATGGTTATATATTGCCATTTAACATTTTGTGGCACATGAGAGTCTTAAGGTCACTTAAGGAACCCCCGGCAAAAGCATCGGCAGAAGCAGGTTTAAAATAAAAGCAAAAGCAGGTTTAAAATAAAAGCAAAAGCACAACAGAGCTCTTTGGCAAAGCTCACTCTGCTACTCAATGGATAAAGCACACAGAGAAAAAAAATCTAATATTGGTCAGTGTAAACCTAAAATCACCCCAGCCTGACTTACCCACAAATCTAAAGAATTTAAGGATCCCGGAGGAACATTCCCGCCGCGCTCGCTGTAGCGCATTCGCGCTCCCACCCACAGAGCCCTCAAGAGTTTGCAGCGGGCAGGTGCCGGCGGTGCGGGCACAGGTGAGGCACCGCGGCGGTGCAGGCGCACGGGCAGGTTTGCACCTGAGAGATCCCGCAGAGCTCAGGGAAGGGGCGCTGCCTCTGCTCTCCCCGAGGGGCCAAGGGCCGAGCCCCGAGCAGCGGGGCAGCAGCCCAGGCTCCGGCGCTGCTTCTCCGAGCACGGCGAACGTGGGGCCCCGCTGCCGGGGGGATGCTGGGCACAGCCCGCCGAGGCGCGGGACAGCTCCAAAGGTCTCAGGACGGCGTCCACAGGTCACAAGAGAGTGGACTTTGGCCACCGTCATTTTCCATCCCAGCTGCACTTTGGGTCAGGAACTTTCTTTGAAAGTTTGATAGCGAAAATGTTGTTCCACTTGGGTCGTTCTCCAGGCAAGAAGAAGGAGTTCCCAAGGCTGTTTGTTGGAGCAGGAGCTCGTTAGCCAGCAGCAGTTCCTGGGAGCAGACTGTGTTCCCGGTAACCTCGAGAGGAGCTCGGCGCAGGCGCCGCTCGTTGGGGTCTGACGGCGTTTCTGAGACCACAGAGCAGCGCGAGGCTCGGGGAGAGAGGCACCGCCACCCATTTGTTCATGGAAATACCTGATGTTTCGCTCAGGAAACTCTTTTTTCCTTCAAATCAGGGGATTTTCCCTCTTTAGCCCGCACATCTCCTGGAACTCGCCGCGGAGTTGTGCTTCGGGAATTGTCCACCGGAGGGCAGCAGCGAGCGCGGGGAAACAGCGGCACTGCGCATGCGCCGCCCCGCGGCTGCAGTTCCGGCTGCCAACAGCAGGCGGCAGCACGAGCTGATGGCGCTGCCGAGCGCCCGCCCCGGCCCAGCCCGGCCCCGGGGGCTCTGGGATGGTTCGGGACGGGGCGGCCTCAAAGCCCGTCCAGTGTCCTCTCCTGGGGAGCGGTTTCCATGTCACTTACTTCTTTGGGGGCCGCTCCATCCTTGCTTGTTTTCCCCAGCAGTCACAGGGTCTTCTTTCCCCTCGGACTTGGATGCCACATCCCAATCAAGCTCTGGTCCCACAGTGAGGCCTGACGAGGAGCTTCAGACCCCTACTCCAAAACGGAGCTGGAGTCTGTGAGCCCTTGGCTGCGGAGCCGAGATGTGGAGGCCCATCCCCAGCAGCCTCTTGGCCTCTCCTTCCCCCCGCTGCCGCTTCCTTCAGGGATTAGAAAGGTTGGACTCTCAGATCGCAGGATAGTCTGGACTGGGAGGGACCTTTAAAGCTGATCTCGTCCAGCCCCCTGCAATGGGCAGGGACATCCTGGCCGAGAGCCCGGTCCAGCCCAGCCCTGGCCACGCTCAGTCCCTGAGCTGCAGCACTCAAGGAAGAAGGTCCTGTGCTTACCCATGGATTTTGGGATGTTTTTCCCTAAACACCAGAGCCTCCGTTGACAGGTGCTCCCAGACAGAGCTGCTCAATGGCTGCTGCAGCTATCCCCGAAAGCTCGGGGCTGCCAAAGACAGCACCACAACTGCTGTAGACACAGCACCCTGGTATCCCAACATCCCTGCATCCCAACATCCCAGCTGCCACAGACACAGCATCCCTGCATCCCAACATCCCCGTTGCCATAGACACAGCATCCCAACATCCCCGCTGCCACAGACACAGCATCCCTGCATCCTGCCCCCCCCCCGCTGCTCTAAACACAGCACCAGGACACCCCAGCATCCCAACATCGCAGCTGTGCAGACTCAGCATCCCGGCTCTGCTCCAGCCCGTGTGATTCCAGTCCAGGCTGAGTTTCCCAGGCTCTGCTGCAGGACACGCCCAAGCTTGGCAGCAACCCCCAGAGGGAGGCTGGGCTCGGAATTCCCTGCTGCAGTTCCTTGGAGATCATTCTCCTTCGATTTGGATTCCTCAACTAAAAGGATCATTTCCTCCAGCCCTCCTGCTGCATCCCAGGTCTGTGGAATTCCTGAGCACGGGCTCAGCTCACAGTTCCTCTGCATCAGGGCTCCCTCCCGGCACCCCCAGCCCCTCCCTCTGCCAGGACTGGAGCCCTCAAGGGTGACACCCGCACCCCGAGTGCCCCCTTGGCTCCATCCCAACCCCTTGGGGCGCATCCCGGAGGGAAGTGGCAGCTCCTGCCCCAAAGGTGCCGCAGGGTCCTGAGCTGAGCGTGGCTGGAGGGAGCTCGGGGCTGGGCAGGGGCACCCACAGCACCTCTTTAAGCCCAGCCCCACTCCTCAGGGTGCCAGCCTGGGCTGAGGAGGTGCCAAGCTGGGTTGTGGAGATGCCAGTGCAGTGCCAGCCTGTTGGAACTCTGGGTTTAAAGAATTTAGGTTTCTGGGATGTAATAATATCCCTGGATATAATAATAGCCCTGTGCCAGATTGGGCTGAGGAGGTGCCAGCCCTGTCATACAGACACAAAGGTGACACCAGCTTGCTTTGTGTTTTTATCCCAACTCCCAGACACCAGATCCCTGTGCCCGCCCTGGAATGTCCTGGAATGTCCTTTACACATGGCTACAAAAAGCCTGGGAGGCAGAGGGGGCAGGACCAGTCCCTGGAGTAGAGCTTGGCCAATTCCTTGGAACAGAGTTGGGCTGATTCCTCGGACTGGAGTTTGGCCGAGCACCGGGATCAGACTTGGACCAATTCCCAGATGCCAAGCTCAGCTGGGCCCTGAGACCAGAGATGGACCAATTCCCTGGATCCAAGCTCAGCTGGGCCCTGGGACTAGAGATGGACCAATTCCCTGGATCCAAGCTCAGCTGGGCCCTGGGACTAGAGTTGGACCAATTCCCTGGATCCAAGCTCAGCTGGGCCCTGGGACTAGAGTTGGACCAATTCCCTGGATCCAAGCTCAGCTGGGCCCTGGGACTAGAGATGGACCAATCCCAGATGCCAAGCTCAGCTGGGCCCTGGTTCCAGAGTTGGACCAATTCCCTGGGTCCAACCTCAGCTGGGCCCAGGGACCAGAGTTGGGCCCATTCCCCAGATCCAAGCCCAGCCATGGGATGCAGTTCATGCTGAGAGGTCGCTGTTGTCGAACCTCTCCTGGTCATAGACCTCGGCCACCACCTTCCTGCCCGCGAACCAGCGCCCGTTGAGCGCCTGGATGGCCTTGTGAGTCTCTGAGGCCATGGAGAATTCCACAAAGATCTTGACGATGATTTCAGCATCCTCCTCCTCCCCCTGCTTCTCCTGGTAGATGATGACCCTGTTCACAGCCCCGAACTTCCCGCACTCCTCCGTCACTTCTCCCTCCAGGTCGTCATCGATGTCCTTGGGATCCACCATGTTCCGCAGCACCATGACCGTGGACTGCAAGGGAAGGGATGGGGGAATTAACACCTGGAGACACACAGAGGACACACCCAAGCACCCTGATCCCTGGGCTGGCCATTCCAGGCACGCTCCATGGGACTGATGGCTCAGCTTCCCAGGGATAATTACTGAGTTTCCAGGTCTGTTTGCTGCTGGCTGTGAGGGGCTGGCCCCTGGATCAGGAATGCCCGTGGGCTGGGAATGCTGTGTGCCATCCCTGGGATTTCCTGGGATACACTCTGGAACCACAAGGAGCCTTGGGCACTACTCTCATTTTCCCTGTGCTGCTGCAGGTGTCCCCGAGTCCCCTGAGCTCAGAGGTACTGTGGGTGTTCCTGAGCCCACTGTGGGACACACGTGGCAGCTGTGACCTGCCTGGACTCACCTCCTGCTTGCGGAGCAGCTTCTGCATGACCATGTGCCGGGCGCTGCTCCCGGAAATGCTCATGTGCTCCTGCTCGCTCAGCATCTCCGGCCGCTCCGACTCCTGGAACACCTCCTCCTCCTCCTTCTCCTTCTTGACCTCCACCAGCCCCAGGGCCGGGGGGCTGGCCAGGATGGGATTCACAACCCCCACCTGCGGGATGGTCACCGGGATGGGCGGCCGGGCAGGGGTCACACCTGGGAGGGCACAGGACAGGAAGATGGTCAGTGACCTCTGGGTGATGGTCAGTGACATCTGGTGATGCCCACTTGGGCAGTGGTCAGTGACACCTGGACAATGGTGACACCTGGGAAACATTCAGTGATACCCAGGCCATGGTCAGTGACACCTGGGCAATGGTCAGTGACACCAGTGCCAATTATCCAGCTTTTCCCCCCAAGTCAGGCGTTCCTGCTGGGAACCCATGGCCTGTCCCATCTACGTGACACCAAAATTAATCCATAAAACATCTGAGTTCTTGCCCAGGCAGGGCCAGGAGCAGATTCCGGCTCCAAGTGGACCCCAGGTACAGAGTCCCATCTGTGGAAAAGGGACATGGGTGACAAGAGGCAGAGCACACACAGGTGACAGGAGCAAGGGGACACACAGAGGTGACAAGGGAAGAGCACACGTGGGTGACAGGACAAGGGGACAGACAGATGCAGGTGACAGGAGGACAAGCACACAGGTGACAAGAGCACACACACACGACAGAAGAAAGGACACAGAGGTGATGGGAGGAAGGGGACACATACAAGTGCCAGGAGAAAGGGACACAGGTGACAGAAGGGGACACAGGTGACAGAAGGGGACACAGGTGACAGAAGGGGACACACAGAGGTGACAGCAGAAAATGGACACAGGTGGCAGGAGGAGGGGTCCCACCTGTGATGACACCAGGGGCCTGTGCTGCCATCACGGCCTGGGGCAGAGCCCCCAGGGGCTGGGCCAGGGTCAGGGCAGGGGACACAAGCCCTGGTGTCGCCAGCGTGCCCAGCACTGCAGCTCCTGCCACGGCTTCCTGTGGGGGACACAGAAAACCTCGGGTTAGCCCTGCCCCAGGGACTCTCCCTGCAGAGCACCCAGCCAGGCTCAGCTCTCCTACACCTGGCATGTGCCAGATGCTCCCATTCCCAGGAGCTCCCAGTGCTGCTGGGGAAGGGAAAGGTGTCCCCCAGCCCAGCAGGGAAACAGACTCTGAAGCACCTTGGAAGTAAAACTTCCTCCTGGAACTCATATCCCAATAAACACCCCAACTCCAGGTGCCCAGAATTCCAACAACATTTGGGAGAAACAGGCAGTTTAACAATAAACACTTCCATGGAAGTATGGAAAACAATGTGCCTAAAACACGCTCCAGGACCCCAATGTTTTTGGTTGTTGTTGCTTCCCAGGCCACTGTAGTCCTGATTTAATTGCTGACATCCTTCTCTTCCTTGTATTCTCAGGGCTCCTGTAATCCCTGATGTGGCACAGCAGGAGATCCCAAGGTTTTGTCCCTCCACTCTCACATGTTCATGGATCTGTGACTCAAAGCTGCTGCAATATCCCAGCTCTCCTCTACATAAAACACCCAAACTCTGGGATCCAACCCATCCCATCAGGGCTCTGTTCCCAGTGCCCACAAGGCCACTCCTATTTCCACTGGAGATGAAGCTCCTAATGAAGGGGAATGGGAAAGTGCTGGAACAAAACCACTGGAATTTCTGGCTACACTGGTCACCAGCTGCTCCCACTTCTCACTAAAATGGCTAAAAAACTTCTCCCAACACTTTTGATTCCTTCAGTTCCTTGCAAGTCTGACTTTTCCTACCTCTGGTAGACAGGGATGACCTTTGTTCCACTCTCTTTAGTGCCACTCTCCTCACAGAACAGATCCTGCAGTTTCTCAACAGCAGGATTTATCCATATCTGTATCACATCTTTACCATTTCACTTAAGAAGAGTCCATAGTTCTTTCCCAAAGTGATTTTGATCCAAGTAATTCCAGCCATGTCTCAGCTTCTTCCCTCCCTTGACTGCAGAGGTTTCCAGACCTGTGGAATCTTTCCTGGGGACCTGCGAGTTCCATGTGAGGGGCAGCTCCTCCCACTCCTGCCTCCACCTTTGATTCAGGGAAACATTCCCCAAAAAGCCTCTTCTAGCCTCAGCTCTGCTGCAGCAGCACCAGGGGCTGCACTGACCAGCAATTCCTGCCTGAGAAAATCCCAAAACCCAACAGTGCTGGAATTTTCTTTCTCCATGGGCTACAGTGCCATGGGGGGATCCTGCTGCCCAAGGCAGGAATGGGGGCACAGCCATGGGAATCTGTGCCCACTGCTCCCACCCAGGAGCTCCCGGTACTTCAGGAAAACTAAATCAGAGAAGTCAAGTTCTGTATCAATATCCAACCCACCCCACCACTGCCTCTCCTGCCTCCCAACATCCTAAACCATTCCAGGCCTGTTCCACTCTACTACAGGTGGGACCTTTCACCAGAGTGCTGCTCACACAACTGCTCCTACCCTCATCCCTCTGCCCCTTCCATGTCCTTCCCTGCTTTCTTTCAGCCTCTTCTGCAAACATTTCCCTCGCTGCTGGTTTATTTCCAGACTAGGAATTCTCTCCAACCTTCCCCACCAGTTCTGTGCCAGATCATTCCAAAATCTGGTGTCTCAGATTCCCCAGGTGCCAGGGATAAGCTTACATGTGTGAAATCCTGGGACAGAGTATGATCTGGAATCATGGTATCCTGGAATGGTTTGTGTTGGAAAGGACCTTAAAGCTCATCCAGCGCCACCCCCTGCCATGGGCAGGGACACCTTCCCCTATCCCATGTTGCTCCAAGCCCCATCCAACCTGGCCTTGGACACTTCCAGGGATGGGGCAGCCACAGCTTCCCTGGGCAACCTGTGCTGTGCCCTGAGCTGTCCCTGTGCCTCACCTGAGCTGTGCCCTGAGCTGTGCCTGTGCCTCACCTGCGCTGCCCCTGTTCTGTCCCCATGTCTCACCTGTGCTGCGCTCTCAGCTGTGCCTGTGCCTCATCTGAGCCATCCCTGTGCCTCCCCCGTCTCACCTGTGCCGTGATCTTGGCAGTGGCGGCGGCAGCAGCAACAGCAGCCGCGGGTGGGAGCCCTCCAGGTGTGGCTGGGGTCAGGAGTGGCATCGGGGGCGTCACGGCCTTGCCCACCCGCAGGTACTGACCCCCCAGGTCAAAGAGGTTCATGGAGGAGACGGCATCCTGGGAGGACTGGGCCTTCTCGTACTCTGCAGGAAGAGATCATTCACAAATGAGCCTTCTGTTGTTCAATCATGGAATTATGGAATGGTCTGGGTGGGAAGGGACCTTCAAGACCACCCAGTCCCACTCCCTGCCACCTTCCATGGGCAGGGCCCCCTTCCACTGGACCAGGTTGCTCCAAGCTCCATCCAACCTGGCCTTGGACACTTCCAGGGATGGGGCAGCCACAGCTTCTCTGGGCAACCTGTGCCAGGGCCTCACCACCCTCACAGCTGCTATAAATTATATTCCTAAATCCAGCCCTGACCTGCTCCCAATTTATTCCTATCACTTAACAAAATTCCTTCACTAGAGTGGAAAACCCAACCCCAAAGCCACCCCCAAGAGCAGAGGACACTCCCACCCCTGCCCCAGCTCCACCCGGCTGTACCAATGAAGCCGTAGCCTTTGTGCTTCCCTGTCGTGGGGTCCCTGGCCAAGGTGCAGGATTTGATCTTCCCAAAGGCTTCAAACACGCTCTTGATGTCATCGTCGGACAGATCCTGGTGCACGGAGGCCACGTAGATGCGGTTGAAGGCCCGGGCCTCCTCTGCCAGCTGGTCAATGATGGGCTGAGCCTGCCCGATGTTGCTGGGTCTCCCCACCTGCAGGGATAGGGATGGGAATAGAGTTGGGAAGGGCCTGGAGCACCAGGTGCAGCTGAGGGAGCTGGGGGCCTCACCCTGGAGAAAAGGAGGCTTAGGGGGAACCTTTTGCCTCTGCACAACTCCCTGACAGGAGCGGGCAGCCGGGGTGGTTGGGCTTTGCTCCCAAGGAACAGGAGACAGGACAAGAGGAAACGGCCTCGAGCTGTGCCCGGGGAGGCTCAGGCTGGACATCAGGAGGAATTTCTTCAAGGAAAGGGTGGTCAGGCATTGGAAGGGGCTGCCCAGGGAGGTGGTGGAATCCCCATCCCTGGAGTTGTCAAAGGAACGCCTGGACATGGCACTCAGTGCTCTGGGCTGGGTGACAGGTTGGCCTCGATGAGCTGGGAGGGGTTTTCCCATGGGAACAGTTCCATTATTCTGTGACATGGGCAGTCCATGGAGCAGGGCAGCACTTGGTCCCTTCCTGCCTGTGCAAACCACAGGACACCTCAAAGGGCTATCGCCAACAGAGGGACAGCTCCAGGAACAGCTGGCACTACCAGGATCTGAGCTCTCCTCCCTCCTCCCGGTACCTCTCCCATTTACCTTCCCTGACCTGCCAAATACCAGCCTCCAGGGATTGAGAAGGATTCTGCAAGCAAATCACAGTGCTCCTACCCCTTTTTTTCAGGGTCTCCTAAACCCCCTGGGCCATGGGACCCTGCACACACTCAGGGCGTGTCAGAGACATCATATAAGATATAATCACTTTTACTTTGTCTTCCAGAGAATTCTATGTGTGTGTGGGAAAACCTGAGTCGAGTCCCTGGAGCCAATCTCAGGTGGGACTTGCAGGCCGGCGGTTTCTCCTCGGAGAGGAGGGACCCAGAGCTGCCGTGTGCTCCATGTTGGACATCAAGGTCCACCAGGGAACAGCTTTTAGGTTCCTTCCCCCATCACAGTGCTGTGGGGAGCACTTCCAGGCATGAAAGAATTATTCCCAGGAAAAGAGAAGCAGGAATTTTCAGAGCAGGCATGTTACTCACCTTGATGTTCCTTCCCCCCAGCATGACAGAATTCATCTGCTCCAGGGCCAGCTGGGCGGCTTCAGGAACCTCGTATTCCACAAAGGCAAAGCCCTGGGATGGGAGGAGACACCTGTCAATCACTCCAGCTGTGTCAATCTAATGCAGCCAAGGCTTCCCATGGAGCAGATTCCTACAGGTGAAATTGATTCCCACCCCACTGATTCCTGCTCATGGCCCAAGAAGATTCCTTAGAGAATGGCAGAAAATGGCCTGCAGAGGTTCCACCAAGGGCACCTGATTCTGGAGCCTCTCGGTCTCTGAGGTCCCACAGCAAAACCCCATCTCACTCCGGGCTGCTGCCTTGTCAGCACTTCCAGCAGAGCTTCAGGTTGGTCATCAGGAGGAATTTCTTCATTGAAAGGGTGGTCAGGCATCGGAACAGGCTGCCCAGAGAGGCATCCCTGGTGATGTCCGAGGAATGACTGAATGCGGTGCTCATTCAAGTGCTCTTGTCCAACCTCAATGACTCCATGATTCCATGCACTTCACCCCACACACCCCTGGCTCCCATATAGACTCCTGCCCTATGCAGATCAGGGAGCTGCAAACATTCATCCCCAGTGCTGAAAGGAACCTGTTCTTCACAAGGATAGAGGCCCCTTCCTCTCCTGGCTGCATCTGGAAAGCCTTGAAGAGAGGAGGATGTTCCTTGAGGGCTGGGAATCATAGAATCATGGAAAGGTTTGTGTTGTATGGACCTTAGAGCCCATCCAGTTCCACACCTTCCACTAGACCAGGTTGCTCCAAACCCCATCCAGCCTGACCTTGGACACTTCCAGGGATGGGGCAGCCACAGATTCTCTGGGCAACCTGTGCCAGGGCTTCACTACCCTCACAGGGAGGAATTGCTTCCCAGTATCTCATCCAATTCTGCAAAGCTGGTTATTTTGTGTTTAGGACACATGGCTGAAAGAAATGTCCTTGCAGAAGATCCCAAGATGCCTCATCACTGGGGCATCAGCACCAGCTCTCGCTGCCCCCAAGGAATTCCACTCCTTCCCAGGACAGCTCACCTGCTCTTTGCCAGACCCAGGCAATCCCGCAATGGTTTGGGTGGGACAGGACCTTAAAGCTCATCCAGTTCCACCCTGTGCCATGGGCAGGGAACCTCCCACCAGCCTGGAAGCCCCATCCCACCTTGTGCTTCATGGTGACAGAGTCCCAGGACATGTCGATGCTCTTGATGGGCCCGAAGGGGGCGAAGGCCTGGCGGATGGTGTCCTCCCCCAGCTCGTAGTAGATGGAGCCCACGTAGACCCGGCACATGATGGCGAGTGCCCGCTGCCTCTGAGCCGCCATCTGTAGCGAGACAAGGACTGGCTGGTCAGTGCTGGGCTGGCCGTGGCCACCGGGGCCTCCTCCCCCTCCTGCTTCCCTCCCGGGAGCCACCCCTGGCGGCAGCTCTGGCACAGCCTGGATAAGAAGGATTTCCCTGCTCGCTGCACAGGGCGCTGGAGCGGATCCATCCGGCTCAGTCCCAGATAAAGTCCGGCTCATCCTGGGGCAGACACATTCCGGTCCCTCTGGCCGGGTGTCCCCCAGCCTGATCTCATCTCCAGCCACACCTGCAGGAGGAGGGAATCCCTTCACTCTAGGGCAGCTTCCCCCTCCAGGCAGCAAAGGGCTCAGCTCTGGGCACTGGGAGAATCCCTCCCGCTCCCCCCCGACAGCAGAGATCCATCGGCACTCCCACCCCCGCCCCATCCTCCCCGGCAGCAAAGGGTCTGGAACTGGGAACCTCCCCCCGCTCCCTCTGGCTCCAGAGCCTCCCCCCACCCCCAGCAGTCTGAGATCCAGTACTGGGCACCACTTCCACAGCTCAACAGCAAAGCCAAACACTCCCGTGGCCCAGTGGGACTCCTGGGAAGCGTGTGGTGCCAGTACTCATCCCTGCCTGGCGGCACTGGCTGTACTGGTGCAGCCCCAACACAGCTGCACAGAGGATTTCTGCTACTGTGTCCTAAGTCTGCCTGGAAACCTGTTCTCAAGACAAATCCAGCCATTCCTTACAGGAGGGATCCTAAAAGCAGAGCACAGTGTGTTCTTCGTGTCTGTAACCCCCAGAGCAGCTCTAGAGCTGCTAAGGGACGTGTGGCCCTGGAGATGTGGCCACACCATGGGGTCTGGAGGAGTCACTGCCTGCATGTGAGGGGATGGCTCTGGGACAGGTGGGACACACCTGGGGCAGGAAGAGGCTGGTGCAGAGCACGTGCAGCAGTAGGTGATGCCTCTGACCCTGCCCAGCACCACAGCAGGGAGCTCTGAGCACCCCCTTCCTACCCCAGCACCCCCATGGCAGAGGGGCTGCAACCAGGACCTTGAGGAGGACGATTTTTGGGGTGCCCTAATGAGCAGAGGAGCTCTGCCATGCCTGGGGACCCCTGGGGCAGAGGGAAAGCACTCAGGGCCTTCTTGAGGCTGATTTCTGGGGTGCCCTAATGACCGCAGGAGCTCTGCCTGGAGATGCTGCAACCCAAAAGGAGGGAGAGCTCATCTGTGACAGGCACAGCACCACAGACACAGCCTGTACCCGAGGGGCTCCTGCTTCCTATAGCACCTGTCTGGGACTACCACTGGCCACAGGAGAAAACAGCCTAGGAGGGTTTAACTCCTGCCACTCCATACAGGACACTGCAAACAGGGACGGCTCTCACCCCAGACTCTGCCCCTGAGCTGACATCAAACCCCAACTGCTGCTTCTAAGGTGACACCAAGCCCCAGCTGTTTCTCCTGTGGTGACATCCAGCCCCAGCTGTTGCTCCTGAGGTGACATTAAACCCCAACTGCTGCTCCTGTGGTGACATCCAGCCCACACTCTGCCCTTGAGGTGACATCCAGCCCCAACTGCTGCACCTGTGGTGACATCCAGCTTGCCCCTTGCCTGGCTTAAGGATTTCCCGGCATGGCTGGGCCATGGCTCTCTTTACTCTGCAGGCTGTGACCAGCAGGACTATGGCACGTACACATGCAGGACAGTGGCTGAGTGGTCTCCCAGGTGCTCCAGCACATCCCCAGCTTTGGTGCAGGAAAGCCCCTCTGCAGCGTGTCCATTTGGGGGTCACAGCCATCACCAGTGTCACCCTGGGTGTCCCAGGGAGAGGCCTCTCCCAAGAAGCCTCTGCAGGAGGAAATCCCCACCTTGCCCTGCCACAGGACCCTAAAGGAGAGGGGGGGAGTGAGGAGGACTCAAGATTTTCTGACGGCAGAATTCCTTCCTGGAAAGGGTGGTCAGACATTGGAAGAGGCTGCCCAGGGAGGTGTGGAGTCTGCTACTGTGTACTGTGAACACCTGGACATGGCACTCAGTGCTCTGGGCTGGTGACAAGGTGGGGATAAGGCACAGGTTAGACTCAATGACCTTGGAGGTCTTTTCCAGCCTTAATGACCCTGGGATTTTGGACCTGCACTGAGGTGGGCTGTGCTGACTCTGGTGTCTGTGGGTCACCAACAGGAGCATCCAGGTGGGGGATGTGCCCTGGGCACCTGAGCTCAGCACAGGTCAGTGTCAGGGCCTCCTGCCTGGACATCTCACTGCTCTCACCAGGCCCCACACTGGTTTCACTGCCCCTGTGCCTCCTTCTCCTCCTGTAACATGGAAAAGCACCTGCAGCCTCAGCCAGGCAGCAGCCCCCAACTGATGCTGCTCTAAAGGGAGGTTATTTTAAGGACAGGCCAAAACCCCACCGTGGGGTGCTCTTATATCAAAGCAGGCGATGCACAACCCTCAGCACAAGCATCAGTCATGACACAATGACACCAGAGGATGGTGAAGGGACATGGGAATCTTACACTGTGACATGTGGAGGGAGGACTGAGCCCACGGGAAGCTGTAACTTGAGCCCTGAGACCCAGAGCTCAGGGAGTTCAGGCTGTGCTGCCCCCACAGAGGAACTGGGGAACCCTGGCAACAGGAAAAGTGCTGGACAGGGGGCTGTTTGCACTTTGTGCATTCACAATGGGATCTGGGATGAAGCATCTGCCAAGAATGGGATATCCTGACTGCTCTGAACTGTACCAGGCTCCTGCTCCTGGGCTGTGTCTGCCTGTGACTCCCGAGGGAGGAATAGCTGAGGAAAAGGGGTCACAGCCCAGTGCCTGGGGGTCATAAGCCATTAAAACTTTCCTGTGCCACCAACTCAGCTGTGCCCAGCTGGGTAGAATGAGCCAAAAACCATTTAAGCCAAATTGCTGGAGTTCCACTGTCAGGCAGCAGCCCCAGGGATGGGAGGAGTTCCCAGGCATGAGGGCTCCGACACTGTCTCTGCCAAATCCACACCAAGATGGTTGCTCTGTTCCATTCCAAACTTACCCCCGTCCCAGAACATCCATTCTGGCTCCCCACTGACACACCACCCACTGCCAAAGGAGGGAGAGTGGGGATTTCACTTCAGTGCCCTTTTTCTTGGAGTTCAAACCTCCGGCTGTGTTTTACACTAGGCACAAATCTCATATTCCAGCAAGACGGAAAGGTATTTACAAACATGCAAAGGAATTTACAAATGAACCTTTGGGTGCAGAGACGAGTCATAGGACACTTTGTCCAGCACGTCTAGGAAAAAGGAGGGGATGGATCATGCCAAGTCACTCAGCTCTTTGTGGCCTCTGATTAGAATGGGCACAAAGGCTCACACAAGTTCTCTGATCCCTTCCATCCTGCTTTTGCTGCACTTGGAACGTGCCATATTCCCCTGGTCTGGACCATACATAGTAAAGAGCATCTGAGCCTGGGCTACACCATGTTCTGCCAACCTCCGGCACCCCGGCCCTCCCCAGCACCGGCTGGCTCTAGGTGCTGGGAGGTCGTTCCACAAGAAATCGCCCCTTGGTGAGTTACCTTGGCCGTTAGTTTTAGGTCGGGACCTCAGAACTGTAGCATCCCTAGAAATGCAGCTCCCACAATTTCACGGGTGTGTTCAGAACTGGTGGAAATCTAAAGCTGTCTTTGCCCCCGAGTGGCAGTGTCCCCGCAGACTGCACAGCCTGGGGTCTTCTCGGGGCAGTGACACCTCGCTCTGCTCCTGGGCGTGTCCAGTACAGGTGGGGATGTGGGAGGGCTGTGCTGGGCGCGGACAAGAGCATTGGCACCACTACGAACGTCCCCACGCTAGGCCCTGACTAAGACAAGTGCCCCAGAAGAAGTGAATATGTCTATTGACCGATTGTAAAGGTGAGAGAGGATCTCCAAAGCCCATTGTCACTGCTGCCATCTGAAAGACAGTAAAGACAGAGTTCAGTCTGTTGGAGCTGAGCATACTACGGCTGTTTGTACAAACTCAAGCAGAGCGGCGGCACAGGGGCACCTGCGGAGAGGCCTCTCCTTCCTCGGCCCTCACTGCCTGGTCCCCAGGACTGTCCGGCGCCAGGACCCTGCCGAGTCCGGTCCCACCAGGCCAGGGTGGGGTTGTGCTGCTGCCGCTGCCTCGGGAAGCAGGGTGGGATCCCAGGGGGGGACTCAAGGCAATAGTAACCTCTGCAACCACTGTCGTTGATTCACCCCCAGCATTTAAAAGGAGCCCCTCAACTAGAGCAGACCCTCAGAACCAGGCACAGCCCCAAACGGCCTCAGCTGCCGGGCAAGCAGAGCACATCCACAGGGATTCCTCAGGCAAAGCCCTTGTTTTGGGCTTCCTGACTTCAAGTAAAGGCAGTGAGACATGTTCCAGAAACATCTGAAGCAGGGGAGGTCAAACCCCAGTTAAGGGCTCTCCCAGTATGGACATTCCAGTACAAGCAGGAACAGCCAACAGAACTTCTCCAAAATTGAGAGCACCTGGGTGAAGGGGAGGGAAATGGGCCAGCACTGGGACACGAGGACACAGGGACCCCCCCTCAGGCAGAGGAGATGGTAACAGGACATTGTTCCCAGGATCACTTCTGCCTTCACCACCTTAAACATAGCTCAGAAGCAAAACCCACGGCAAAGTCTTTAGCTTCTTCTATCTCATGGAGGGACGTCCAACAGGACAGGAACTTTTAACCATTTCCTCTTGGAATGAAAGAGATTTGCGGGCAATTTGTGAGGTCAGTTGGGGTGCCTGGGTGAGCTGCAGGCTCAGGGCTGTGCTCTGGTTCCGAGGGCCCTGAGAACTCCACCGTGTCGGGGGGAGCACGAGGCAGAAGGAGCAGCTCGGAGGGGGGGTCTCACCTGGAGGTTGGTGAGCTGCTGCTGCTGGTGGGCGATGGTTTGTTTCACCAGCACGCTCTTGATGCTCTGCTCCATCGCGTACTTCTTGGCCTGGAAGGAAAACAGGGGCTGTAGGGGCAGTACAAGACAGTGGGGCAGGGAGCGATGCCTGGTTCTGCACCACAGCTCCCAGAACCTTCCAGTCTCCATCCCTAAGCACCACGGCACTGCCCACAGCTCCCCAGCACCTCGAGGCCCTGGGACACAGCAGGATGTCGTGAGGGGCAGCACAGGGAAGCAGCATGCACCAGGAGCTCGGCATTCCCCTCTTCCGCCCTCACATCCCACCACAGCCCCTTACCTGCAGGGCCCAGGGCGGGGCACGGCCTCCTCCAGTCCTCTCCTCTCAGAGAGCGTCTGCACAGACAGGTGCTACAGGAGGGAAGGGCCTCCACCTCCCCATGGCCACCCCTGGGCTGGGCTCTCCCCTCTCAGCACACCCGGCCTGCTCTGGATCTGCTCCCAAAACACACCAGCTCTTCCCTGGCTCTGCTCCCTAAATGCCCCAGTTCACCTCCGGCTCTGCCTGCACACAACAAGGCTCCTCTGGGGTTTCTCTCAGTCCTCTCCAATTTTGGCAAAGCCAGAGATTCCAGCCGTGCCGGCACGGAGGCTCTGTGCCAAGGCAAACCTCATCCCCACACCTGTGCACGCTCCCCGGGACACACACTCAGCCACCCCCCTGGGCACCTGGTCTCCATGGCTGGTTTGGGAGCTGCCAGGGAATGGGAAGATCTAACCCAGGGATTTGAGCTTAGGAAACCTGGAAATGGACAAGGGGGTTTGCATCCAGAGGCTCTGGAGAAGCCAGAGGGAATGAGACTGGGAGCCAACCACCATACACAGAGGGACAGCTGTGACAGCACAGGCACATCCACATGGAGCCTCGTGAGTACAGAGCTCTCTATCCCTGTCATCCCGAGGACAGGGATGTTCTGGGATGCATTCTGGTGTGGACAGTGACAGGCCAGCTAGAGCAGATCCCAATCCCAGTCCTTGTGGAGAAGCAGCTGCTCCTCAGTGACTTTGTGGCACCCATACCCCAGCTCAGAATTCCCATCTGACTTAGGATGCCATTTTTCATAACTTAATTACTTTTTAAATTAAACCTGCTATCACCCACCCCAACAGCAACTCCCCATCATGCTCCCAAAAAGTGTCTATGAACTCTAAACCAAAACAAGCAATTCCTGGGCCCAAATGTGCCTGTGGGACCCTCCAGTATGGCTGCGATCCCAGAGATCTGGTGCTGAGTTCCCTTTGGCCCCACCAGAGACAGAGGCTCATTAAAAACCCAAACAACACCACCCCCCCAAACAGCAAATTCCCATCAGTTTTACTCACTTTCTGGAGAGCTTCCTGCTGCTCTGGGGTGAGAGGGGGCAGCCCCAGCTTTGCTGCTGTGCTTTGCCCATTTTCCATCTTAATGGACTCCGTACCCTGAGGAAACAGAAAATGCTCATGGAAAACTGTTCTCACAGGAGTGACCTGTCTCTTCCTTCCCAGAAAACCAAAGCACTTCATGTCAGAACATCACAGTTGGCTAAAAACCCTTCCCAAACCCTGTATGTCAGGCAAACCATATTCCCAACATTCCCTGTGGGAAGAGCCATCCCAGCAATTGTACAAACCCAGGGATGTATTGGACACTTACAGAGTTCTCCAACCATGTTTTCTACGAACAGACAATCAGATAATCTTCAATCCTTGCTCACATCATCTCCATCCCCTCAAAAGATCCCATGTCTAATGTCCCCATCAGTGTTCTCATCCCACCTCTCCCTCCCGGCTCAGTTGACCCAACTTTCTCAAGTTTTCGTTTTAAAACCTTCTCTGAAACTTTCCCAAATCACAGAATCATGGAATGCTTTGGAGGGACCTTAATGCTGACGCAGTCCTACACCCTGCCATGGACAGGGCCACCTTCCACTAGCCCAGGTTGCTCCAAGCCCTGTCCAACCTGGCCTGGAACACTTCCAGGGATGGGGCAGCCACAGCTTCCCTGGACAACCTGTGCCAGGGCCTCCCCACCCTCACAGGGAAGGATTTCTTCCCAAGATCCCATCTAATCCTGCCCTCTGGCAGTGGGAAGCCATTCCCCTTGTTCTGTCACTCCAAGCCCTTGTCTAAAGTCCCTCTCCAGCTCTCTGGAACTATGACTCCAGCACAGAAATCCCACTGCTGGAACCATGGATCATACTGCTGGGACTATGACTGACTCCAGCACAGTGATCCCACTGCCAGGACTGTGACTCCAGGATGGTCATCCCATTGCTGGAACTGTGACTCCAGCACAGTGATGCCACTGCTGGAACCATGACTGATTCCAGCAATTCAGCAACCCAGTGACTGCACTCCTGGGACCACAATTCCAGCATGGTGATCTCACTGCTGGGACCCTCTGCTCAGTCCCCAGCAGCAGATATGGCCCTGCCTTCGGTGTTCATGTGGGTTCTGGCAGCACCATCCATCAAAACAGAACTGGTTTCTTCTCTTGATTCCACATTTCCCATCAACCACCCAAAAACCAATGGGGACAAACTCCAGCCTGTGGTCCTGGACACGCTCCTGTGGGAAGATTCTGCTCCCAGTACAAGCAGCACGGAAAAACCTCTGTTCAGAGCAGGAACCAAGACTTCAAGCTTTTCCTTTACCAACTGCAAAGCTTCTCCTGGATTATCACAGAATCGTGGAATGGTTTGGGTTGGAGGGACTTTAAAGCTCATCCCATTCCACCCCCTGCCATGGGCAGGGACACCTTCCACTAGACCACATTGCTCCAAACCCTATCCAACCTGGCCTTGGACACCTCCAAGGATGGGGCAGCCACAGCTTCCCTTCCCACCACAACCATTCCAGGACATACCCTCAAATCATCTGGCTCTTACTTTACAGCAAGAAGGAGACTCCTGGTTTTGTGCAGCCTCCAGCTCCCTGTGGGGTGTTGTGAGCATTTTCTAGGATCAGTGAACATGGAGCAAACAGGAGACAAACCCTCCCAGCGCAAAATTCTGTTCTCCAGGTGTCTGGACAGTACCCAGAGCTGCAGGTGTTTCCCCAGTACCTTCAGAAGTTCATGGCTGGACTGAACACCAGTCATGGATGATGGGAACACCAGGGCACCAACAGGGAACTGACATGGGAACAGAGGTGGCTGGAGCTGCAAACTGGCAACCTCCAGTGCACAAAGTCCCGACTGCACAGGCCACACCCAAACTGGAAACAAGACCAGCAAAGTGATGTGATTGCTGAGATTGGAAAAGCCCTCACAGCCCACCAAGTCCAACTGTCCCCAGCACTGCCAATGCCAGCAGTGACCATGTCCCCAAGTGCCATCTCCACCCAACCACAAGCACAACCCAGAAATGCTGATCTGTTTATAAAAGAAGGCTCCCTCATCTCCAAGATTCATTTTGATTGTGGAACATCCCATAAATTAATTTTAAAAACCCTTCTTGTCCTTTCCCACCTGGCTAAAGCCCTGTTTGTCACCAGCTGCCTTGGTTCCCTCCCACATCTCTGCCATTGGACACTCAGGCCCAGAGTTTTCCCCAGCCAATCTCAAAGCCTGCAAACCCTTTTCTCACTGCTGTTCCCATCTCCTCCAGCTTTAAAAACTCAATTATTCCAATTTAGGAGGTGTAATGGGTTAGCAAGCATAGTCACAGAAGTGATTTTCTTGCTAAGGGGTGCTTACAGCTTCCTCTGTGACCTGACAGAACCTATCAGCTGGCCAGTCTGAATATGGACAATTTTTTAAGCCACTCAGAATTTTGACCGCCTCTGTGGTCCACATTTAAGAATGGACAAACCCCGGGAAGCTCTCTGTCTTGTTTCCAGTGCTGGGACATGCAGCTGCAGGGCCTGGGCCAGGCCCTGCTCAGGCCAAGCTGGGCCACAGCCATCCTGGAGCTGTGCAGCCCTGTTCCACCTGTGGCCCCCCCAGCCCTGCTACGGCCAGAAGATGAAGATTCAGCTGAAGCTGCCTGGCAAAGATCATGTGACCAACAGATAAGCAAAATTCCAGCTGTGAGGCCCAGGTGAGATTAACCCTTTTAGTGCTCTGAAGAGCTGAAAACCTGAGGGAGGAGAAAGAGGAGATACTTAAAGGTGAAAATCTGTTGTAAAGCTGTGGTGGTGATAGACTATGATACATCAGAGTACCTGTTGTGATATCATGAAAGCATGGGGGGGTGGAGAGTTCAAACTGCACTTGTGAGCAAAGGCACCTGTGCTGGAATAAGCAGATGCTAAAGCAGCTGTAATTTGATGAGAAGTTTGAACAGGGAGAGATGGAAGCAGTGAGGACTCTTGCTCCAATTGGAAGAAGACCTCTGCTCCCAGAGATACTCCCAGAGATAGTCCTAGAGATGAAGATGCCTTTTTTTCTCCTAGGAAAGGAGGAGGGCCTCTATTCTCAGAGATGGAAATGCTCCCAGAGATGGGTGAAGAGAAGTTTTGTTTCTGAACGGCTCAACCTTAAAACTGTACCCCAAAAAACTTCAAGAGTGGATCCTTGAAAGCAGTTGTGAGAAAAGCTGCAGGTCGTGGGAGGGGACTCTCACATGATGCGAGCAGAGAACCAACCTGGGTGGCTGTCTCGCTGTGATAATGTCTCCATAGCATGAGCAAGAGAGACTCCTCTTCCTGAACAAGGAAGTGGTAAACAGATTGAACATCTCAAGTGTTGTCTTTTTACATTGTCAGTGGGAGAAGGGAGAAAGGTGGGGGGAGGAGAAGTGTTCTGAAGGTGTGGTCTGATTTTTTTTTTCTTCTTTTAGGTCTATTAATAAACTTCTTTATATTCTTTCAAGTTTGGTGCCTGCTTTGCTTTTCTCCTAATTCTTATATCACAGAAGGTAAACAGGAATGAGTATTTTGGACCAAACCACTACAGGAGCTCTGAGATGTGGGAGGAGAAGAACAGAGTGAAGGGCTGCCGAATGTAACTATTCAGAATAAGAAAGCCAGGAGCCCAATCTGTTGTGATTCTTCCAAACCCAGCCCACTGCAGGACTGAGGTTAATATAATTTACATACTTGGGCTCATTAACAGGAACAGCTTCCAAAAACTGCTCCAGAACATCCCAGCTCCGACACAGAGGGTGAAGCCGAGGCTGAAAGGACCCAGCAGTGCCCAGGAGCACCCAGGCACTGCTGGCTCCAGGCTCTCTGCCACCACACATCCCTCTGGGAAGAACTCACAGATCCAGGGGTGATCTCTGCTGACCACTGGCATGGCTCCAACAGGAATTCCTGAACATACATCTCTCACCACGGAACACTCTCCAAGGATCACCATCACCCTGTCACTCCAGGCTCCCTGGAAAGCAGCACATTGTGCAAACCCATCCCAGCCTCCATCCTCATACTCAGAGAGCCTGGACTGCTGATTTCCTCTTTCCAGGCACCTTGGGATAACCCTGCTTCCAGGAACAGGCCTAGCTCAGTTCCCTGGGGCCAAACAACAGCATCAGGCAAGGAGCAGCTGGGGCTTTGTTCTCAGGCTCCTCCCCTGAAACCTTATTCCCACATCCCGTAACAGCCATCTGGAGCGAGGAAAGTGGGAAAAAAACTCGGGAAAAGCTGGTAGAGGAAGCAAGAGAACAGGAGCTTCTTTGGAGAGAAATAAATATGGGACCCGGATTCCTGCTGCTATTCTGGTGTCTGAGCATGGCTGAGCCCTTTTAGGGGGTTTGAACACCAAGAGTTCAGAAACATTCCTGTAAATCTGTTACAGGGCTGAGAACTTCTCTGAAGTATAAACACACAAAAAGGACAAAAACCACAGAATCCTGTTCATTTAGGAACCACAAGCATCAAACCACGCAGATATTCAAGGAGACAGAAGTGCAAAAAGGAAGGATGAAGCACGTGGCCAGGGCATGTGGTTCCATCCCTGCTCCACCTCCTCGCCAAGACATGGAACAGGAATTCAGCTGAGTACTTTCACACTGCCCGAAGCAGAGAGGCTGGAAGAGCATCACCTGAGCCTGTCAGGAGCAGCAGCCTGAGCAGCACAGGATCCCAGGATCACGGAGGTTGGAAAAGATGCCAAGATCATGGAGTCCAACCTGTGACTGATCCCCACCTTATCACCAGATCAGAGTACTGAGTGCCATGTCCAGTCGTTCCTTGGACACCTCCAAGCATGGGGACTTCAAACCTCAAGCAGCAGCCCCTTCCAGTGGCCTGACCACCCCTTCCAGACAGAAACTCCTCTACAACAGGCAAGTGACCAGGAAAAGCCCTTCCTGGCAGATACCACCACATCTCAGTAGTTTGTCCCTCTTTACCATCTAAGCCCTTGAGGATTCCACTGGAACTCTGGAAGCCCTTGTGGGCACTGTAACCTTTAGGACTCCTCAACTGCTTTAGCAACTCCTTTCCCACAGCCCATGGAATGCTCTTTCCCAACTGGGAACAGCAGTGCTGGCAGTTACTGCTGGCACATGCAGAATCCAGAGCATGGGGCACATCCAAAGCTTCTCCACTACTTCCCAGATGTGTTCCTAGTGATTGGCAGGAATCAAAACCTCCCAAAACGGGCCATTTCTGCAGCACCTCATGAGCAAATGGCTCCCACAATGGCAGACATGGCCAGTGACACAGTATCATGGAATGGTTTGGGTGGAAAGGGCCTCACGGCTCATCCAGTCCCACACCCCTCCATGGGCAGGGACACCTCCCCCTGTCCCAGGTTGCTCCAAGCTCTGTTCAGCCTGGCCTTGAATGCTCCCAGGGATGGGGCAGGGGGTGAAACTGGACGAGATTTAAGACTGCTCCCATTCCAAAGCAGGCTGTGATTCCATGATTCCATGGCTGACCTATCAGGCTCCCAAACGACCTTTGCCAAACTGCACAGCTCAGCCAAGGGAACGGAACTGTCGCTGATAAAACTGCTGTCACTGAAGTGCCCAATGGAGACCACACATTCCTGCAGGGCAGGACCACCCACCCAACCCAGATGGGATTCAGGAATGCAGAAGGAAGTCAGGCACGGCAGAGGAGTTGATGTGAGGGCATGAGGGCTGATAGTGACAGGGAATGCTCCAAAATCTCTCTGCAGAGGTTTTATTCTCCCAAATGGTACCGGTGAATATTGTACCCATTTCCAGGGGTGCAGAGAGCCAAGATTGTCAGAAGAGAGCAAAGGAAAAACACCCAAGGGGTGCGGGAAGGTTCCAGCCCAAGAAATGAGGGGAACACTGAACTGGGAGCACTATCACAGCACTGACATGGTGCCACCCAATGTCCCAGAGTCCTGAGATTCCTTTAGCAAGACACCAACACCCAGATCAGCTTCAAGAGGTGATCCCATAGCCACCACTAACACCAAGGTACCATCCAGGGAATGGAGAGATTCCCTGAGAATTCCATGCACAATCCCCTGGGCCCTACTCTGTCTCGCAGCACAGCTCTCCCCTGCCCGGGGCAGCAGCCCAGCAAGGATGATCCAGTGCAAACATCACAGTGGTTGTTTTCCAAATCCTTTGGGTCAGAAGGAAGGAGGGAATGTAGAATGGACTTTCACTGGTCCTCCCCAGCCTCCTGCGGAAGTTAATCAGCCGCTCTGGGCTGAGAAAAGGTACCCCAGAAACATTAGAGCTGATTTTGGATCTGAAAGGCAGCCACACACCTGCCTTTGTGTGATTCCCATTGCTCCTAGCATCCTGGAATCACTGAGGTTGGAAAACACCTCCAACACTATCAAGTCCAAGCTGTGCCTAATCTACACCTTGCCACCAGCCTGGAGTAGAGTGCCATGTCCAGTCCTTCCTCGGACACCTCCAGGGATGGGGACTCCCTGGGCAGCCCCTTCCAGTGCCTGACCACCCTTTCCTCAAGGGAATTCCTCCTGAAGTCCAACCTGAACCTCCCCTGGCACAGCTTGAGGCCACATCCCCTTCTCCTGTCACCCCGTGCAGGTGTGTCCACAGGGATTCCCAACACCTGGAAATCCCTGTGCAGGTGGGTCCATAGAGATTCCTGACACCTGGAAATCCCTGTGCAGGTGGGTCCACTGAGATTCCTGACACCTGGAAATCCCTGTGCAGGTGTGTCCACAGGGATTCCTGACACCTGGAAATCCCTGTGCAGGTGGGTCCATAGAGATTCCTGACACCTGGAAATCCCTGTGCAGGTGTGTTCACAGGATAAATGGGAACTCTGAGGCCGGGTGTTCACTTCCCATCCCCTGTGGAATCATAGGGAACCTCATAAAGCAAGACCTGCCCCCTCCTTCCCAGCATTCACCTGGGAAACTTCCTAATCCAATGGATTAAGGAAAGATAAGGCAGGAAACAAAGAGAGAATTATTTATATTTACTCCCAAATGGGAGCACCAACATCTGTGAATTCACAAAACAAATTCCAGGACACACAATTCCTTCTGGGATCAGGAGCAGTCCCTTGGAGCAATGCTGAGCAGCTCTATAATTGGAGCTATTCCTCAGAGAAATCCTGTATTTTCCATGGAAACAATGATGGGGAAACAAGAGACAAACCTAACAAAAAATTCCTGCTGTGCCACGGTGACTGCAGATCCAGCCCAGTACTCCATGAGATCTGGGGATTTGCAAGGGGAGCCCACGGGCCCCACAGGTATTCCCAGGCTCCTTCCCTGAGCCCTGGCACCTGCGAGGCTATTTCCATGTCACACAATTCCCAGTGAGCCAAGAACCAGCCCAGCAGGCCCACGGAAGCACTTCCATCGCTCTACTCACTGTTAAAACCCAGGAAAACCAACATCCCGGAAATTCCTGTTCTCTCACACCCGCAGCCCATCCAGGAAAGCCCTAAAAATGTCTCAGAACCCATAAAGAACTCCCATAAAACGCAGCCCAGGAGGATTTGGGAACAGGAGCCCAAAAACAGCATTTAAACAAGTGGATTTGGGAAACCCAGCCCCAAACCGAGCATTTAAACAGGAACAGTAGCCCAAAAAGGAGCGTTTAAACAAGCGGATTTGGAAACACCAGCCCAAAACCAGCGACCTGTGCGGTCCCTCGCGGCGTGATGCCCGATCCCGTTCCCTGCAGGGCCTATCATAAGCACTGCCGTCCGTGCAGAGCCCGGGGATCTCATTCTCTGCACGGCCTACAGGAGCCATGGCCGTTCCACGCAGAACCCGAGGTCGCCCATTCCCGCTCCAGGTGGGGAGGGAACTGAGGAGAACCGGCTCAGGACCGGGAGGGGAAGGACCGACACCTCCCCCACAGGGAGAAGGCCGGGTCGGGAGCCCAGAACCGGAGGAGAACCGGCGGGAAGCAGCGTCGTCCCCTCAGAACCGCCACCCCTCACCCGCGGGCCCCCCTGGCGGCCGCCCCCAGCTCCGAGAGGAGCCCCGAGGAGGCGGCCCGGCCTGGTCCCGCCGTCCTATCGCCCCCTCACCAGCGCCATCGTCGTTGTCGCCGCCATCTTGTCCTTCCCGTCTACAGCACGCGGGTCTCGCGAGAGCTCCGCGGCGCGCGCGCGGGAAACGGGCGACAGGAGGTCCTCGCGAGGAAAAGTACCGCGAGAGTTCGGGGGGTGTCATTTGACCCGAGCGGTTGTCAAGATGGCGCCGCCCAGGCGCGGTCACCGGCGGAGCGGCGAGGCACGGCTTGACATGATCCCGGGGGGAGCAGGGCCCCAGCTCGGCTGCTGCGCACTTTAGCGCCCCTGGGCTGGTGCTGGCCCGGCAGTGGCCGGTGTCTTGGGAAGGTCCAAAGCTGCTGGTGCCACGGGCAGGGCTGTAATGGGCCGGGCCCTGGATAAGACGGGCTCAAACCGGCTAAATGCACTAAACCTGGGTAAACCCAGCTAAAATGGGACAAAACATGCTAAACCCGAGGGCCCGGCTGGTACCGGGTGGTCCTTGGTCGCAGCCGCGGGGGAAGAGCCGCGGGAACTCCCTCCCGGTACCGGCGGTGGGCCCCGGGAGGTGCTGGATGTGTCCCGGGAAGTGCTGGATGTGTGCCGGGAGGGTGGATCGGGACCGTCTGCCGGGAACTGGAGTGAAATGTCCCTGTCCCCATCCCGATGTCTCTTCCCGTCCTGTCCCGTCTCTTGGTTCTGTTCGAGGGGCCAATCCCTGGTGTCCAAATTTCAACGCAGAGCCACGGCCAAACCCCGGCACAGGGAACGGAGCCGGGCTGGGAGAGCTGGGAATGTTCATCCGGAAAGGAGAACATTCCGGGGACACCTTAGAGTCCCTTCCAGTGCCTAAAGGGGCTCCAGGAGAGCTGGAGAGGGACTTTAGACAAGGGCTTGGAGGAACAGCACAAGGGGGAATGGCATCCCACTGCCAGAGGGCAGGGATAGATGGGATCTTGGGAAGGAATCATTCCCCGTGAGGGTGGGGAGGCCCTGGCACAGGTTGCCCAGAGAAGCTGTGGCTGCCCCATCCGTGGAAGTGTTCCAGGCCAGGTTGGACAGGGCTTGGAGCAATGGCACTGGTGGATCTTGAACGTTCCTTCCCACCCAGCCATCCTGGGATTCTGTGTTTCTGTGCCAGGGGATGGAAGGGCAGCTCTGGGATGGCCCCACCCGATGTCCCTCCCCACGTGTGGGTTCTGCCTCAAAGACAAGCAGCCCCAGCAGGACACAGGTGCTGTCACACCCAGCACCTCCAGAGCAGAACTAGCACCAGGATCTTGTACTCCCACTGCAGAAGATACACAAGACTGAGGAAAACCCCCAAGGAATTCACAGAGCCCCCATGTTTTATAAAGGATTTTGGGAGTTTGGGCCGCTAAAGTTCACCAAGGGCAGGGAATTCCAGGGTCAGAGAAGCTATGTTAGATCCTGTTGAATCCATGGATTCATGGGAGGGGTGCATTAGGGAAGTGCCAAGGAGGAGCTGGGATGTGCTGGAATGTCTGGGGCCCAGGGCAGGTCTGCTCTGGGGGGATTGGGAATCAGCAGCTGTGAGGTGTTCCCTGAATCCCTCCTCCTTGGTTTCACTAGAGTAAGGAATTACGAGCAGTTTGGTGCAGAGCCCTCCAGTGGGACTGGCTGCTTTATTGATTTGTCAGGTTGGAACATTGGCACAGCTGGGGATGCAGCACAGGCTGGGAATGCAGCCTGAGCGAGCCAGGAATGCAGCCTGGGCCGGGAATGCAGCCCGAGCTGGCAGTGCAGCATCTGAGCACGGATAAAATCCCGGTGGGACGCAGCCGGAGCGACACCACAAAGCGCGAGCAGTGCAGGGCAGGTGGTGCCACACAGAGCTCCAGCAGAGAGTGGAACATCAGCACGAAGCAGGATGCCAGAGGCAGCTTCCCATAGCACAGTGGGAGCAGCAGGAGCAGCACCAGCACAGAGCACTGGCACGGAACACCAGCACGGTGCACATCACCAGGACAGCACCAGAGCCAGATTCCCACAGCACAGCAGGAACAGCACTGGCACAGCACAGAGCAGGATGCCAGAGCTGGAATCCCACAGCACGGCAGGAGCAGCACTGGCACAGCACAGAGCAGGATGCCAAAGCTGGATTCCCACAGCACGGCAGGAGCAGCACTGGCACAGCACAGAGCAGGATGCCAGAGCTGGAATCCCACAGCACGGCAGAAGCAGCAGGAGCAGCACCGGCACAGAGCACCAGCAGAGAGCAGGATGGCAGAGCCAGCTTCCCGTGGCACACCAAAAGCAGCAGGAGCAGCACTGGCACAGAACACCGGCACAGAGCAGCACAGAGCAGGATGCCAGTGGCAGTTTTCCCTGCACAGCAGGAGCAGCAGTGGCACAGAGCAGTGGCATGGGGCACCAGCGTGGTACAGATCACCAGGACAGCACCAGAACCGGATTCCCCCAGCACAGTCTGAGCAGAAGGAGCAGCACCAGCACAGCACACAGCAGGATGCCAGAGGCAGTTTTCCCTGGCACAGCACAGAGCACTGGCACAGCACAGCGCAGGATGGCAAAGCTGGATTCCTCCAGCACAGCAGGAGCAGCACCAGCACACAATGCCAGTGTGGAACACCAGCATGGTGCAGATCACCAGGACAGTGCCAGAGCTGGACACCCCCAGTACAGCGGGAGCAGCACCAGCACAGAGCAGGATGCCAGAGCCAGTTTTCCCTGGCACAGCGGGAGCAGCAGGAGCAGCACCAGCACAGAGCAGGATGCCAGAGCCAGTTTTCCCTGGCACAGCGGGAGCAGCAGGAGCAGCACTGGCACAGAGCAGGATGCCAGAGCCAGTTTTCCCTGGCACAGCGGGAGCAGCAGGAGCAGCACTGGCACAGAGCAGGATGCCAGAGCCAGTTTTCCCTGGCACAGCGGGAGCAGCACTGGCAGAGCGCAGAGCAGGATATCAGAGCCAGTTTTCCCTGGCACAGCGGGAGCAGCACTGGCACAGCACAGAGGAGGATATCAGAGCCAGTTTTCCCTGGCGCAGCAGGAGCAGCCCCGCACAACTTTTGGACAGAGACAATTCCTGTTTGCACTTTTCCCCACGTCAAGGACGTGTCCCTTTGGCAAAGGGCAGCATTGGGGTGGTGACGGTGGCAATTCCCTCATCTCCAGGCTAGGGACTGACATTCCAGTCACTGCAGGAGGAATGGGAGGAAGAGGCACCAGGGCTTTCTCCTGAAGATGCCAAGGGATTTTGGAAGGCTATAGGAGAAGCTGGAGAATGACAAGGATTCTGTGGAGCATCAACGAGATTCCTGCTGATCCACGTGTGTGGATGCAGGTGGTGGGTCAGGATTTCTGGAATTTCTTCTCAAGCCATATCATGTCCAGCTCACACAGTCGAGACCTTAAACCTGGAGAAACTCAGGATTGAGACTGGAATGTGGCAGATGGGAAGCTACACCAGGGTTTTCCAAGCCTGCTCCTCCCCTCCCCTCAGCAAGGACCATTCCAGATGGCAAAGAGGGAAAAAATAGCTTTGGGACCTGCAGCAAGAAAAGCCAATCATTCCCAGAGGGAAACGGATCCGGTTGGGGGTTCCTGCAGCAGCTTCACAAACCCCACCGGGAAGGGGCTGCTGGGGGGTGCTGCCCACTCCCCCACACCTCCCCTTGGGAGAAGGGACCAGAACATGAGTCCCAACATCCCGGGATGTAATTCCTGGTGTTTGCCAAGTCCTCTGTCAGCTGTTGCCTTCCCAGAGCACGGATTGGGCAAATCCCCCTCGGCCCAAGGCCCGGCCAGGTGAGTCCTGCTGCAGTTCGGTGGGTCGGGAGCCCTGTGGGATCCTCCAGTCCGGCACCTTAATCTCCTGGGAATGGGGCTCCGGTGGGTCCCCGGCACTCACAGGGCTTGGGAGCGGTGCTTGTGGAAGGCGCTCTCCAGGAACATGGCCAGCTTTTCACAGTCGTCCTGAAATCCAAACGTGCCAACAGTTCCCTTTGCTGGGCTATCCCAGGTCCCTCCAGCCTCCCACAGTCCCAATCCCAAGCCATTCCTGGGGCAGGTTTGGGGTCCCCAGGTACAGGACACTGAGGGACTGGAGCATGTCCAGGGGAGGGAAGAGAGCTGAGGAAAGGAGTGGCTGAGGGAGCTGGGGGGGCTCAGCCAGGAGAAAAGGAGGCTCAGGAGGGACCATCTGGCTCTCCACAACTCCCTGACAGAAGGGTGCAGCCAGGTGGGGTCAGGCTCTGCTCCCAGGGAGTGAGGGGCAGGACAAGAAGAAATGGCCTCAGGCTGTGCCACGGGAGGTTCAGGAGGGATATTGGGAAAATTCCTCCTGGAAAGGGCTGTGCAGTCCTGGCACAGCTGCCCTAGACAGTGGTGGAGTCCCCATCCCTGGAAGTGTTCAATAAACGTGTGGATGTGGCACTTGGGGATTTCATCAGGGTGACCTCGCATGTTTGGTCACAGGTTGGAGTCGATAATCTTGGAGGTCTTTTCCAAACCTAGCGATTCTGTGATTCCTTAAGTAAGGAATTAGCCTCCTTCCCTGGGGGCTCCCACTCAGAATTATTTAAGGTCCAGCTAATTAACATTGCCGCAACAGGCAGTTCCCCTTGGAGCAGCTCCTGGAGCAGAGTCCAGAGGGAACAGGAATCCAGCTCCTGCCTGAGGAGGAGCTCTGGTGGCTCCAGATTTGGGGACAGCAGGGACTCACCTCGTGGATGAACCCATAATGCACCAGCTCTGTGGCCAAATCCTTGGAGTTATCAGCTGCAGAGACAAGGAGCAGGAGAACATGAACATGGATACAGCTCATGGAGCTCCTGTACCTGGGAGAGCCACAGCAGGAGCTG